>NW_017307545.1:0-12424 GCF_000935625.1 Nanorana parkeri | reverse complement strand
GGGGGGGGGGAGTGCGGGGGGTCTAATTCTAGGTGCTGCCAGTGTGATATAATATATATCACACTATTTTCTGTGTCTTCTGTTGCTTGGAAGCACCTTCTGTGCACAATGGTTTTTGGGGAAACGCCAACTTTCTCAAACCTCTCTGTTATGCATGCTATAGATAACTGTAATGCTGGCAGGACAAAGCAATCACAAAAGAACATACAAATGTACAAATAAAGTATAATTTTGAATTATTGGTGATCATAAAAACAAATGAGTAATGAATAACTAAAAAAACTGAAAAATGAGATAGCTCCTTTTTTCCACAGCAAACAAATAATTATTTTTTTCTTTAGGTGGAGGCAAAACCCTAAAACAAGCCTATTGTCAATGGTACATAGTAACCAATAATTAAACAATTATGAAATAGTTACTATTAAAAAAAGGAGAAATCCACATATAAAAAATTATATTTTTTTCTAATGTTTGCAGTCAGGTTATATTGTGGTTAGGAATTGGTTCCTTGAGTTTCATTCAATAGTAACTACTTACAAGTTGTACAATTGTTTCTTACTAAGTTCCATGGACAATGTTTCTGCACTTTTTTTTAGGACTTTGCCTCCACCTAGTGACAAAAGAAATTATGTATTTGCAGTGGAAAAGAGCTATCCTGCTTTTCCTTTTTTTTTTCAATTGTTCATCATACATTAAATTTGAATGATTCCTTTTGATTTTAAATTACACTTTATTATAAAAACTAAAATTATGAATTATGGCTTCTTGGCTTCTTAAGGGTTGACCTTTCTACTTGCTCCTCCTTCTTTGTAATGTTAGGAGGGGTTGTGAGGGGTTAGGGGTTTCTTAACACTGTCTGTGCTGGCTCATCTCATTATAATTTGTAAAGTAAATTTGAACACTGCCTGTCCAAACAAAGGGTTAAAAAAGTTAATGAGAGAAACACAATCCACACATTTCAGTCCTAAGTCTTTCTGTAAGGACAGATCACTGTGAAGGTGCTCAAAAAATATTTTTCATTAGGCCGCATGAATGGGAACACATAACAGACATATAGAGGGTTTTTTTCAAATTTGACTGCAAAAGTGGAAATACACTTTAAGAAAGGTGACATATCCCTGAAATATTACTTTTATACCAACGGGGAAAATAAGACTCTCTTCAAAGTGTCATCAATACTCTATTTGATAATCTTGGTAGTGCTATATAATTCATAATTAATTAAAATTCCCCTGAAAAAACATTACTGAGGATAATTTTGTATATAATTTTAACCACATGAATGTATTAATCCAACAATAATCTTCACATCAATATTTAAAAAATATTGCTCTATAATTAAATCTACAAATATATACATATATCTTCACAAAAACGACATAGCCTGCGTACCTGATTCATATTTATAAACTGTTTGTAAACTATCTATGCACGTAGCCAGGCTTTTCTTTCTCAGAGTACGGTCATTTTGGTTGTCTTTTTCTATATATATATATCAAAGATCTCTTTGCATGTTGAAGACCCTTCAATCATTTACATGTGTTTTGTATTCACATGTGAAGGGAACCCAAATAAATTGTTTCTCTTCACATGAACAAAGGGGCAAACATGAAGTGCTGCGGTGCAAAGTTCCGAGCTTGCCTGGTGTGTCAAATGTATCCAAACAAGTAGCAAAGATCCCAGCACATCCCAGAGTATTCAATTTGACTTGTTTGTCTTTGCATATATGCAGGGGTGCAAACACACTCAAAGTGCTATAATACAGGGGTTTCAAACCAGCCCGATATATCAGGTGAAATCTTGTCTTGGTTTTGCTTAATCAAATCACCTTTAAGGTGCACATACGCGTTGCAATCATCGGACGAAAATTTTCGTCCAATGATCGAACCATACGGATCAATTTTCGTATGGCGGCCCCATCCTGTCCCGACCATTGCACAGTTCAATTATCGGTCTTTAGGAGAAACCACCTGGATGAATTTCGTTAATTGACCACGGATTTTCACTTGCGCATGAGCAGTGTTAATCGTACGAATTTTTACGTACGGAAACGCCACCAACCTTGCGAAAATCGTACGAAAAAAATGCTTATAATAAGTCACTAGCCTCAAAGTATTTTAAAATCAATCATCTTTATTAACGTATGTGAATAGACAAAAACACACAATTACTTAGAAACATTGGGTTTATTTACTAAAGGCAAATTGGCTGTTCACTTTGCTATGGAATTTGCCCTTTGCAATGACAGCTTCCCTTAGCTCAGTATTGTGCTAAAAAAAATCATGTTGCAATGAATACCCAATCACAAGCGGGGAAAATAAGGAAACAAAATATCTTTGCTTGCTTGCTAAGCTAATTCTCTTGCAATGGTGCAAATTCCATTGCATTATGAACATCCTATTTCCATTAATAAATCAACCCCATAGAGTCCTGCACCAATTCCATTCTCAAAACATGTATGTGTAGTGGATGATCTTCATATGTTGCATCTACTCCAGCAAAACCTAGTAAATTCATTGAAATACACATGGGAATCTTGGAGACGCTTTCTTCAGACTGTTTGCCAAATTTCTGTCAAGAGGTTAGCAATAATTTGACAACAATTTGTAAATATTTGACAGAGTAAAATAACATACTGGTTTAGTCCCTACATATCATATGCAATATATTGAGGTTTACCAGTCCTTAGATCTGGTGGCTGCATTGGTTTTCTTTTTTCAAGCTTCCTTGCCTCTATTTTCACCTGGTGACTATGCCAGTAACTCACCTACAGTCCTTGGATGACAATACCTGCTCACCCTTTTGTATTAGGACCACAGAAATAAGATAGGATTATGGAATGCCAGCCACCTTCTACTCTCCATAATATAGAGGGGCATGGTTCTGTAGTCCCCAGAAGTAGTTGAGGAAAATGTAATTGATAAGAGTTAGAACATGCCGAGAGCACAGGAAGTTAAAAGCTCAAAAGATATCTGGCACCACTGCGATGACACCATCCAAAATGTAAAAAAAAAGAGTCTTGCCTAGAGATACATTTTACCAGACCACAAAAGCAAAATAAGAGAACTTTGTTGTTAGTAGACATGTATGATTCGTTTCGGAAAAATTAGTTTTTCGGATGAATTTTTGTTATTCCGAGGTTCGAATGCATCCTAATTTCCGAATAACAGAAATGATGAATGAAAACGAATCCGAATTTCCAAAAACAAAATTTTGGACGAAATTCGTTGGCTTTATTCTATACAAATTTTAGTTTGTGGACAAATTTTTGTTGCAGCAAAGTGACATTAAAAAAATTAGTTTCTCTAATGTCACTTTGCTGCAACGAAACGAACAAAACATAAATGAATCGAACACAAAACTAACGTGCGTAAAGACTACCGCTAACGAATTTCGTCTAAATCCGAATTCTGAAACGAACTGACTTTCGAACGCGAATTCCGAAAAAAGAAATAAATCAAAATCCGAATCAAAACGAAACTAAACAAATTTTTTGCCGGTGCACATGTCTAGTTGTTGGGGTTTATACATACTTTAGGGGTCTATTCACAAAGCTGCTGAAGGATCCAGCCGCAGCTTTGGCTGATCCTTCGGCTAGCTACGGTTATGGGAGGCCTTCGGTTCAGTGGAACCGAAGGGCTGCTGTACGGACTATTCACTAACGGCCCGTACAGCTTTCTAAGTTGCTCGAGCGGCTCAGTCTTGCCAAAGGCATGTGCTTCGGCTCGATTGAGCAAAGGTGAAATCCAAAGCGTGCCGAACGGCCAGCCATTGGACGGCCGAAAGCCTGCTACTGGCAGCTGGGCGGAGCCAGCTGTCATCTCACGGCTGGCTCCGGCCACTTGCAAAGACAGATCAGCGTCCCCTGGTTACCAGGTAATCAGGGAACGCTGATCTGTCATTACAACGAGAACTCGGCGGAGCCGCTGTGATATCACAGTGGCTCCGCTGAGTTCTCAGTGTGTAATGACAGTTCAGCGTCCCCTGGTTACCTAGTAACCAGGGGACGCTGAACTGTCAAGAGATCAGCGGGGGCCGGCCTTTATATCACTGCCGGCTGCGCTGAGCTCTCATTGTAATGACAGTGCAGCGTCCCCTGGTTACCTAGTAATCAGGGGAAGCTGAACTGTCATGAGAGCTTAGCGGGGCTGGCCTTGATATCACTGCCGGCTGAGCTGAGTTCTCATTGTAATGACTGATCAGCGTCCCCTGGTTATCAGGTAACCAGGGGATGCTGATCTGTCACTATGATGAGAGCTCAGCAGAGCCGGCGGTGATATCAAAGCCGGCTCTGCTGAGCTCTCATGGTGAAAGCATTATGAAAGCATTACTTGGAAACCAGGGGATGCTGATCTGTCATTACCATGAGAGCTCAGCAGAGCCGGCCTTGATATCACCGCCGGCTCTGTCGAGCTCTCATTGTAACGACAACTGGTCCCGGCCAATAGAAAACAGTTGGGCAGAGCTTGCTGTCACTGCTAGCTCCGCCCAATCATTTTCAAATTTTTTTCCACTTTTTTAACTGGTTTTCTATTCTGCTTGACCACAGAAAAGCTCAGCGGCATTCGGCTATCACTCACTGCTGTTCGGCCCCTATGAGAATAGGCCGAACTCCTTTTGCACTTCGGGTCGGCTGAACATGCTGAGCATGTTCGGCCGACCTAAAGCCAGCCGATGCAAGCCAATGTACGGCTGAAATCAGCTGTACAAGCCTGAAGTGAATAGCCGAACAGCGTTCAGCTCACTTCACTTAGGGTTGGTTAGTCACTCCGCTGCCTATGGCAGCTTTGTGAATAACCCCCTTAGTGTTTTGACGGGTACTGGAAATTCACACAGTACTTTGAGAGAAACAGTTTAGTATTGACATGCATTTAATTGCACTTTACTAGAAGACACATACCACGGTGTGTTACCATTTATTTTGACAGTACATTGCTGTGCACCACAATACAAAGCAGATTTTCGTCAGTCGCAGTGTGTTGGCAGACTATTTAAAAGTAATATGTTGCCTTAAAGTGACATAAAATGTCCCCTCCCCCAATGTTAATGTCAGCACTTACCTTTAATGATGTTTCTTAATCCGATCTTCTATTTCTTTCCTGTCCTTTTCATCTGTCCCTCCAGCGGTGCGGCGGATCTCCGATCCAGCTCTGACTCCTCTCTGCTTGCAGGCACTTCCGATCCAGCGGTGTCTGCATGCGGGTGTACGCGTCCATAGGCTTACCTTGCGCCTCTGCTCGTCTCCCGGCCGAGAATCCGAACTGCGCATGCGCCCGTCCCAAGATGTTTTGCGGCCACCCGAGCAGTTTTGGATTCTCGGGCGGGAGCGCGCAGTGAAAAGAAGGTAAGTTTAATCCGCTGTTAAAGCGTTTTTTCTTTTTTTTAACAAAAAGGTTTTGCCTATATCTACTGCTTAATAGTAGTAGATATAGGAAAAAATAAACGGAGGGTTTAGAACCCCTTTAATGCAATTAGTGCTTCTGAACACACTGCCTTATGTAAATAGGGCCTTAGGAAAAAATTTTTTCCAAGAGAAGAAAGCATTATGAAAAATAGATCACATTGGTGTCTGGTTTTCTTTTTCTACTTTTGATCTACAAGAAGGAGAAACAGGCGGTTACACAGAGATCATAACAATTCATTTATATAAACTGGAGCACAGAATAATAAGGCATTTTGATATTTTGGTATAATGTTGATTGAGATATAGGATACAAGATGATTTCCCCTAACATCAACCAGTACTGTTACTGCCAATGACCTAGGTACCACAGGCAGTCCCATATCTTCACAGAGACACTGGTCTCTCTTCAATTCATAATTGAAAAAATAGATAAGATGTCCATGTGTGGTGCTTAGAAATCTAGAGATTATTTGTTGCTTTTGAACAGTACAAATTGTAAAGTGGAAAAACCTCTTTACTGAAGAACAGAGCAAAGAACTGGATGCAGAGTTCCAACAAAAATCTTCTGGGACAAAGCTGGGAGATTTTCTGAACTATACAAAATACTGCATGTTCTAGACACTTCTGAAATAAATCAAACAATAAGTAACTGCAATCATACCACATTCACCAGGTTACAGAGCTCTTTTAAATAACACATTTGATAGCTACAATAAATATATTTTGTTGCTATCTTTAACAAAACACACTGAGATTTGCAGATTGTGGATTTCTGTTATTAATGTATTTTTGTCATACATTTATTAAATTAAACTGTGTTTTTTAAAATCTCGAAAAGCAATATTACATTTCCATCCATCATATAGTAACTTTTCAAATGTTAGATTAAAAAAATGGGACTTCTGACAGCTGGGTCAATCCAGGCAGTGCAGTGTGCCAGCATCATGAGAAAAGTTGTTCATATTTCAGGACAGACAGAATAATGGCCATTCCAATCCTAGGTGCAGAACACATGTATGTGCATGGTGGTCATTGATGTCTCCAGCTAGGACTGGTCCACGCAAGATTTTTCACAGGATGGTAAAATGCTGAAAGAAGCAAACTATGCCCTTAACATGCTGAGGCATTCAGATATTTCTTTTTTGGATCGACCTTGGAAAAAAAAACAACTACTGTACTGTCACTTTTTATTACTGTCACTTTCACCTCATTTACTGTCCCTGTAACTTCCTGTAACAGCAGGACATTCAATGAGGGGTATTAAACCAAAACACTCCCTTTGCACCCAGGTGACTGCTTTCTTAAGTTGATATACCTGTTTTCGTATTGTTTTGCTGCTGGCATGTAGAGGTTGTAAGGATTATCACTACTTAAGCACTCTTCATAAAAACAAACCCATGTTTTGTTTCACCACAACTGACTATGGTCACTTTAGACCCATAGTATATTGTGCATGTATTCCAGGCCCCTTGTTCTGTGAAGGCATCCCTTCCACCTTATATAAAATGTTCACAGACTAGTATTTTTTTTTGTCTAAACTAAGCCCTTCTCTGTTTACTGGATAATGAAGGGGCACTGCCACAGTGATCCATTGTGTGCATCCATTATCATTCTCTAGTAATGTGTTACCTTTCCAAAGGCATACTTGGCATACTACATTCATCCTGTGCCTGGTGCTTGCACAGTTTAAAAAAGGCTTTCTTTTTGTGTAAAAACATAAGAATTATTTTGCTCAACTTGTATGGCTTTCAGAACAAACAAAAAACATTCATTAATACAAGGTATCTACACAACATCAGGTATCAGCAAATGCATCTCTGTCTGCAGAAAACAGGGTAGATATTGAAACTCTAATTAATGATAACCTGTAAAGTAACCAAAGCAGAAAGTACTTAACAGTAAAATAAAGAGACTAATTGATATCATTCTGTGCATTGCCAAACTAGGCCTTGTTTACAGAGGGAAGCATAGTCTAAAGCATGGCACTTCTGTTCAGTTTGTTTTGCTTCTTATCAAATATGATATCAATCTACAAAAGCATATAGAAAAGGTTGGGGCGCAAGTAGTAAAAAAAACACATCACCTTGGTAATAGAAGAAGAGGTGGTTTGGTGTCACAAACGCTTCGGGAGACTTTTCGGTAACCGTGCCGAGCGCCGCCCTCGTCAAGTGCATAACCTTGCTCCGCCTCCCCTCCGTCTTCCAGCGGCTTAATTCTAAATGCTCAGCGTCTTGTCAATTTGGTAAGACCCTGAGCATTTCCTGCTGTAGCACGGCCACACTACATCCTGACACTGACTTACCTGAACTGCTGTAGGGTCTCCCGTTGGTCTGTCTGCATCCAGCATCCTCAAGCCACCTCTGTGCCTCTTGCAGCCATCCATCCACCCTGTTGCTGCTGGGGCCTCTCCATGCCGCACCAATCTATTGTTCCAGCACTGCCCCTGCCTCAGGAGAAACCTTGCAGCTCGCTTAACCTTGTACAGCCTCGAGGATTACACTGTTCATACTTACCTCCCTTGTATCTACCCTATCTATGCCTGGACTCCACACTAAGTACACTCATGCGTTATGTATTCAGGAACACATCCTATACCATATACTCGTATACTATATAGTTGACGCAGTATGAAGTAATACTAGCAGTTGTACTATTGCTAAGACTCTCGTGATAACTGGTTACATGCTTAACGTGTGTTACGTATGCACCTCTTCCTTTCTGGGAAAAGACTGATCCTCATCTCCCTGATTTATACATCACACACCACTCTGTAGCTGAGATCCATAACAGGTATATCTGATAAATGTCAACATGTAGTTAGAGCCATTACATCTGGTAACATTATAAAGCAAATTCAATCAATCAATCGCTTGATCTCCATTATGGAGGACATGGTGAAACAACAAAAAAGCTGGGATGTCAGAGAAGCTGGTAAATTCAGTGTGAAAATGGACCGTACACAGGATGTTGACAGGAGGACTTTGCTATGTCACAGAAGAGAGTGTTACAGGAGAGACTTTTGTCTCTTTAATTAATGTTAGAAGGACAACTGGAAAGGGCCTGTTTGGTATTCTATAGGAGCAGATGGAACAGTTATCTTTGAGTGTTGTGAACATTATTGGCTGCTCCTTTGATGGTGCTGCAAATCTAAGCTGGTGCTATAATGGAGTACAGGCCCACATCAAAACAATGTCATGCAGTTCTCTATGCACATAGTACTATGCAAAGTCATACAAATGCTGTGTGTTTTAGTCCAAATAGGTCAGCTCTCAGTGTTAAGGGCATGAAAAGTTCTCTAGACTTTGAAAATTGGTGATAATAGACGGCAGAGCAAACCAAGAGCACTCTACCTTATTTGATTCCACTGCTAACCACTCAAAGGTGCTCCACTTTATCCCCAACAAATGATAAAATCATATTGTAATATTAATGTACTACATAAAATATCAGCTTATATACATTAATGTTCATAATTATATACAACTATTCTTAACATTTAAGTCCAATATGAATTATTCCATAATCATTGCGTATGATGAAACAAATATGTACTTCAAAATCAAAAATCAAAATGATTTTTAGTGAGAATCCACTTGACAGTGTGCCCAGACATATGAAAACAGGCTCACCTTTGTAGGTGGGCCTTAATATTATAAAAGCTCAATTAAGCTGGTTCTTTCCAATGGGGTTAAATATTTCCTCCACAATACTGATTAATCAATAGAAACTGCTGATTTCTCCAGTTAAAACTGTCTGATAGTTTACATAGCCATGGCTTTCTTTTCTCCAAGTCTCAGAAACGCAGAGAACAAACAGACCATAGGCCTGCCCATATATGCCTACAACTAACAACATAATAATTATTAAGAATTACTAATAAAACAATTTAAAGTCTACATTACACTACAGTACACCTCTAGTGGCCAGTGTACCTGCCTCATATACTCACCATGTGCCACGTTTAGCCAAGTCTCTTTTCCAGTTACCCCGCTCCAGTCTCTGTGGATCCAATCTATTCCCAACATTGGAGCCCAGAGTGTCCTTTTTATTGTATAGCATAAACTGTTTTGACACATTGTGTATCTTAAAGCCCCTTTTGTTCTCTAACTCTTACACTTACAGTCCCATTTGTTCATCCTTTATATTGGAGACCACAGGGACCCGGGAGCAGGTAGATAACTTGTTCGGTGTTGTTCGGTGTCAAAAACATGCATTCAATTATTATCAACTATTCCATCTCTCACATTAAGCATAAATCAGTTCCTCCTTTTATTACTAAATTATACTTAATACTTAGTTAATATGTTGATGGTACCTAAAGCTACAGTAGTGGAACCCTGTTGTGAAATAGGCTTAGCAAGTAGACACTGTTTTTGCCTAGTGGTACTTTCCATTGTCCTGAGGTAAATGGCTTTCAGTGGCTCCAACTGTTATAACGTAACTGTTTGTAATTGTATTATGTTAATCCTACCTAAAGCTGCTGGAGTGCAACCCTGTGTTGTACCATGGTCTTGGCAAGCTGGCACTGTCTTGCCTAGTGACAGTTTGGGTTTTCCGGTGGTAAATGTGTTTCAGTGTCTTAAACTGTTAGAAGTGAGTTATTCCAAATAATTTGTGTATTCATATATTTGGTATGAACTAAGCTACTATCTCTGGTAATTAGCTTTCCGTTGCTTTAACATTTAATAATGTTAAAAAAGGTTCTGACCTGTTCATGTGTTGCTGTGTGAACCTTGGCTCTGAAAACTACTCTGTTGTTTGCACTTGCAGCTTAATGAAATAGTGCTTTCCCAATGCATGTTTAACTGCCCCCCTCCTCTGCTGCATATACTTTCCTTATCTTTATTTACCTCCCTTGAAACCTAGGCCATTAAGCAAAGAAAAAGCCGTTCATTCAGCTACTGAGGAGTATGTGGCTCAGTCCATTCCCACCATGATGTGACAGTGTTAATGCTTTGTGATTGGTCACTCAAATACTATACCCAGCATTGTCATATAGGGGCTTAGAGAGAGCACTCAACTAAGAATATGTAAGCTGCAACTTGTGGTTCACGCAATGGTTCGTTAGCTCCCAAAAAAAAAATGATGGTAGGTGAGTTATGGACAGTGTATACAGCTGGGGAGCTGACAAGTTAGATCACTTAATCTGTATATGCCCATCAACATCAGGTATAAGATTCAAGAGGAAGGTCCTTGTCAAGCAGCCCAATAGGGATGAGTAACAGGCTACACTACTTCATTACTACCCAAAACAATCATTCCTGTTGAATGAATTAAAGAATATCATCATAGGAACTGGAGCATGATGAATTCATCATTCATCATCACAAGGCTGGTAATAAAGGATGGTGAAAAAATCCCCTATGTTATTCCTAAACCTATGGAAACAAAGGCCCAGGAATGCACATCATCATGATTTGTGTTACCGATATGCCCATATGTGAATGAGGACTTAAGCATATGCCTGGCTGTCCGCACACTGGTTCTAACAATGGAGAGCGGCTTACCTGGCTGCAGATCACATGCTCAGCTACATCTGCCTCATTAAGTCTGGCTTCTCTGAGCTGCTGAGGGAGGAAAGAAGGGAAACTTACCTTCCCTGGGTGTGTCCAGGAACCCAGAGAGTTGTGAGACGTGGAGTCGAAGGGGGCTTCACCAGCATCAGACCATGAGTAAATGAGCCTTCCACAACACTTATAATCCAGCTGTCAGAATAGTATTTCGTTTTGCACATAGAGCAATGTACTTAAAAACTTTTGCACACCTAAAATGTTTTTTTATTTTTGGTGTTATCAGGCTGGATCATTTAATTTCAGTAATAAAATCCTCAAAATATCCTGTAAGCAATACATTTTATGAACTTGAAGCGGACCCTGTCATCAACTTAAAAAATTGTAGGTAAAAGTACATTAAAAAAATAAAGTATTTAAATGCTTATTTGCAGCATTTTTCCTTTCTGTATACAAATGTATTTATGTGCAACGAATCTCTGAACTTGCTAGCAAATTTGACTACTTCAGGCCAGCACAGCCCCCTCCTTTTTTGCATGTTATAGCCCTGTCCTCTTCTGGAAGCGTCTAATTACTGTCTGTGCTGGTCAAGCTTCTCCGCTCACCTCCATATATAACCGTCGAAGGAGGAATAAAATCACAATACTATAGTGTCTCTTGAGTGACAGCTCTTAGGGCTTGTTCACACGACTGTCCTGACCAGATCCGTGCGCTCCTGCTCTAAAAATGCATCCCAAATTATCCCTATGTGTTTTATGGGCCACAGTTCTCACTAGCACAGTCCATTCAGGTCAGGACAGAAAAAATACTGCATGTCACATTTTGTCCGGTCAGGAAACGGTCAGGAAACGAACGTGAAACGAACATGAACGTGACAAAAAGGCGTATAAAACGGACCGCATTAAAGCTTAGCAAAACAAAACAAAAAGTATTCCTACTACACTTTCCATGGTGTCGTCATCGTTGGACTTCCTGGATGTGGTGGAGCAGTAGAGGGAAAACCAGTAGGCATGAACAACATGGTCCTGGACATAGAAAGGTTTGTCGGATTGATGGAGCGAATGCCAATACTATACGACCCTCGTCATCCACATTTCAAAAAATGTGCATAAAAAAAATAGATCAAAACTGGAGAGAAATAGCCTCAGAGCTGTATGCGAGAGGGCGGAAGTGACCTTAGAGGAAGAGTCTGCATACTGACAGCCCCACAGCTTTAAAAAAAAAAAGAACTGTGAGCGCCCGGTCCACGGTAAAAACGCATAAAAACCGCGTCAAAAACGCACTGCTGCAGAACTCCGCTTCTGCAGATCTGCACCAGATTCGGACCAGATCAGGACCGGAAAATCGTCTGAACAAGCCCCAAGTCTGCTGGGGCTGCTGACATTACATCCAAGATGGTGGCACTCTGCAGCAGTCTCAGGGCTTGTTCACACCATTAACAGAGCGGTCAGCTGCTGGAATGCACTGTATCATATTGAAATGGATCTGAACCACAACTGGGTTCACACAA
>NW_017307544.1:499983-503419 GCF_000935625.1 Nanorana parkeri | reverse complement strand
TCAAAAATTTTGATATGGGGGGGCTAACCCGGCTGAGGTGCCTCTTCCTCTTAATTTTCTCCAGTGGTGGGGAGTCCTTGAAGATGCAGGTATCGGCACTGCTCTCTGCACTATTACACTGTGAATGATGAGCAGTGTTGATGCCCCCCAGGGGGTGGTCCATGGCAACCAGCATTCATAGTATATCCCAAGTCTTAGACTTACCTTACGTGTGTTCCCTTCCAGCTCCTTGCTTCTCCAGGTATCGGGAAGCATGTGACCTGCCCCCCTTGTGATCAGTGCATGGATCTTGCAGGCAGTTGCTAGACACAAGCATGCATGTTTTAACCAAGTGCATAACTAGTGCATGCAGCTCAGCTTGTGAATCAGGATTAACGCCCTGCCTCCCTGCCCCCTACCAGTATAGCAGTTTCAATACCCATTTTGTTTTTGAGGCAAACAGTTGCCCAAAACTGGGTAAGGGTTTGGAGATAGAAACAAAATGGATAATAGGTGCCAGGAAAACCAGAAAAGAGTTAGAGAGCTCTATCTGTATAGACAGCATGTTTGCATGTCAGAATGTGCTTTTCCTATTGATTAGATTTACAGGAAGTGCTTTGTACTACATACAAATGATGCTGTAAACCTGCTTAACCACTTCAGCTCTCGCACTGCTATATCCCTTATGGAGCAAAGCAATATTTAGATTTCCACTATGGTCCTGTATCTGGCGATACGTTTGCCTTTACTTAAGATAACAAAGTAATACATACATTGGTTTTTTTTTAGGAAAATGGAGCTTCATTTTGGCAACATTGTTTTTCAAAAAATACTTTCTTTTTTTTGGAATCTATAGACAAAAAGGCATTAAAAGAACATTTTAAAAAAATGCCCTTTTTTCTGTTTAAAAGGAGAACTATGGGGTCAGGGCTTTTCCCCATAGTTCTTCTAAGGGTAACGGGAGGACACAAACTAGCGTCCTCCCGTCACCCTAAGCTCAGTATACCGCGAGCTACAGCTCGCAATATACTGAGACGCCACAGCCGGGACGGATCCCGACATTACTGTCGAGATCCACCCAGCTGCGGGATTGACAGCGGGCTCTGCCTATCCAGAGGCAGAGCCCGCTATGCCCGCCCCCTCCCCGTCCTTTCCGCCAGTCAGCGCTGGAGGATCGGACAAGGGAGGGGGGAATCCCTGCAGGGAGCCATGAGTGACAGTCACTGCTCTGTGCAGTGAGCGAGCGCCGGTATGTATTCGCTCACTTCCTGATCTACTGTTTCAGTTTCATTGTCACAGGTCGGCTAGAACTATGAGGTGAGTGATTTTCACTCGCCTCATAATTCTCCTTTAATCAGTGTTAGGTTTTTTGTTTTTTTTAAGTAGTTTTACTATACATGACAAAGTATACACTATATTCTTTATTTAGTCCTATTTAAAATTACACTATATTATGTTTCTGGGGGAAATTAATAAAAGGCATGTTTTTTTTAATTTTGTGCATTTTCTTTTTACGCAACACTAAAAAAAGTACCAAACAAAACAAATGAGAAAAAAAAGATATTAAAGCAGAACTCCAGGCAAATCACATGTTAACCCTTGCAGCGGGGCTAACCCCATACTGCAAGGGTTAAGTGCTCGTTTTGTCTTGGAAGCTTAAAAAAAGTTATACTTACCAGAACCTCGATTCTAGCTTGCTCTTAGACCGGTCCCTTCAGCCTCCGCTGTAGCTGTCTAAGGATCTAAGAGTCATCATGTTCTATACAGTGTATAGAAAGTGAGGACGCTGAGGGACATTCCATCGCTGGAGCAGAGAGGCTGGGGAGAGAACGGTGTAAGAGCAAGCTGGGCTTGCGGTTCAGGTAAAGTATAACTTTTTTTTAATCTCCCTAGGTCAAAACTCACACCTTTAATCTATACATGATTGAAATAGTACTCATAAATACAAAGACTATTCATTGTATTTCCTCAATGACACTTGCAGATTATATGCAAAGGTCATTTGAAATAAACCCGACTGCACTTCGACAGTCACTACTGCTGTGTAACACAAAGCAATTGCCACCTGTCATCTTGACAGCCAGTAACTGCGGTGTAATATCAGCAGGGGGGTGGTGCTGGCAGGAGGAGAGTAGACGGATGTAAAACATCATGCGTCCTAAACACTTTGGTAAGGTTTTTTGGAATGCATCTGTTATGTTCAAAAACCTCAAGAGGTTATATTAGATTGTAAACTATCTAAAATAGGATAATAATAATAGTAGGGGATTCTTCAATCATGTTCCTGAAAAAAAAAAAAAAAGATAATTAACTATAAAAATGAGAACACAAGATGTTAATATAAATGTCTAGCAAATGATATTGCCATAATGTTAGGGATAGGAACTGGTAAATAACAGGGACCCACGTCTGGGGAGGCAGGTGAGGGAGCGCCTCACCTAGTATTATGGAGGAAAAAGCTGTCAGCTTCAAGTCTGAAGCTGACAGCTTTTTCTCCAGTCAGACCGACTTGTAACAGGTTACACGGCAGGGAAAGCCTCCCCGCTATGTAACCTGTCATGTATGGAGTGCTTCATCCGGGTTTTGACAGTTAAGTCAGGCTTCCCCACTGCTTGTGTAACCTAACTTAGTGAGGCAAGAGCTGCAACAGCCTCTACTTGCTGTTAGAGGCTTGGGCTCTGTGGATGGGTTGGACCAATGGTAAGTCGCCATTGGTCCAAGCTGTCCAATCAAAAAAAAAAAAACCCCACTAAGGACATCAATCTCGATGGCTCACCAGTGACAAGCAAGTGAGGGACAGGAAGGCTTCTCCCTGTCTCCTTCCTCCTCCACACAGGCCCGGATTCCCCACAAGGCAACCGAGGCCCAGCCTTGGGGCGGCAGGGCGCAGAGGGGTGGCTGCGGTGTCCTTGTGGGGAAGTTGCCCTCTCTACATTCAGTCCTGCTTTGCACAAGCAGGACTAAATGTAGAGTGAGGCAGCCAATTTTTCGTTTACATGTGAACTCGGCGATGTCGATCACATGTAAACAGTGTGCAGCCTCCTCCCTCCCCCTGCACTTACCTCTCTCCTCTGGTTCCGTCCTCCGCCGCCGAGGCAAAACTAACCCTGCCGCTCCGTATATACAGTGAGAGGGGAGAGCTGTGCTCTTCCCCTCTCACCTGTCACAGGAGTTCCAGCACACTGCTGTGCTAGAACTCTTGTATTGGAGGTGACAGGGTCAATAAAGAGAACCTGTCACCTCCAATTGCTATCACACAGGAGACTGTTTTTTCCTGTGTGATAGCAATAAAGTTAGGTGAAATAAAACTAAAATTGATTTAAAAAAATTAAATAAATAAAAAATAGAAAAATTAATATGAAATAATTAAATAAAACAATAAAAAGGTGATTAAAAAGTAAAAAATAATAAGAAACAAATTATTAAAAAATTAGAATTAGAATTATAAAACAATAAG
>NW_017307544.1:497539-499872 GCF_000935625.1 Nanorana parkeri | reverse complement strand
AATTAAATAAATAAAAATTTAAAAAAAGAAGAAATAATTAAATAAAAAGTGATAAAAAAAGTAAAAAAATAAATAATGAAACAGTAAAAAAAATTGACACTAACCCCGCCGCCCTGCCATCTGGTTGCCATTCTCCGTTAATGGGAAGGGGGGGTCGGCGCATCGCAGAGTAAATCTGGCCCTGCCTCCACACATAACTCAGTGACTGGGTTGAGGGCGGGCAGGGGGAATGCCTCATGCAGCACGGAAGTTAGCGCACGTCACTGGTAAATAAAACAGGATTTGTAAAAATCAAAACGGGTTTCAGGCCAATAGGAGCTTGTAGGACATCAGCTGTGAACTCTGGTGATCTCCCAATGTCAAACTACATACTGTGTGTTATTATCAGTCACAAAAATAGGTTTTGGTGCAGACTGCTGAAGCAGGTGAAAGCCAACCTTAGTTGTAGAAGTTTTTGTTTCCAATATCCTGATAAAAGAACAGCATTATGCAGCAAATGGAGATATTTTGTAATAATGACAATAGAGCTAATGTGAAAATAAACCAAATCATTGTTACAACACACCAGCTTTTCTTATAGGTATTTATTTTGTGCAATATAGGATTTTCCATTTTTAGATTAGCAGCCATCAACAGTCTAAAGAATTCCATATTACAGTATAATATTCAAGTATGATTTGCAAGATATAAACACCAACACATAGGTCCACATACACGAATCTGACATTTTCCTGCACAAGGGTTTCAAACTCTTCTTAGTATTTAGTCTCAAAAATATTATGATCTTAAGGCATAATATAAGGCTGTAGGATGGTAAACTGAGTACACTTCCTCTCATGCCATTCATGTCTAATGATTATTGCTGAGACAATTAGAGACCGCAAGCTGTCCGTACAGAGCTTCCACTGGACTGTCCACCAGTCAGGAGTTTGAAGGGAATGAATATAGCTGTGTGTTACCTGGACTTGCATAGAATCATATAATTCTCCTCTGCTATTCCCATAAGCTCCAAATTCCCCAATTCTGCTGAATGAAAATGCAATGTTATTAAAAATTCCCATTGCATTTTAATGTGCAGCAACCCATGACCTATGTAACTGCCTACAAATTCAAAATGTCTGCCTTGCAATTATCTTCATAGACAGGGTATAACAGAATTCTCATTATTCTTCATGTCATTTACTCAAAGTCTGCTTGAGGTCCAATTACATGCACCCCGGTGAATAGAATATTGAATGCGTTCACCTTTGGTAAGAAATTTGCAGTGATATGAATATAGGTAGCGGCAGAACCTCCCGGAGTTAGGCCTATGGATGTCAGAGTCTTGCAATGCCTAATGAAATTTGTAGTTTCACCAAAACTGGAGGGCCATAGTTTTGCTACCCCGGATATCCTATCTTAATATCTACAAAAAAGAAAGAAATAACTGCAGTTTGCTAAAATCCTTGCAGTGTTCTTCACTGACCCAAATAATTTTTCCCATCAACACAGTTTCACAATAAATACCATACCAGTGACCAATGTCACCATTGGACCAGAAGTGTCCAAATCTTGAGCAACTAAAACATTGTTTTTATATGAGCTAAGTACATTCCTAATTGAATCACAATAACAGGAATAAAATGTCCATCATACTTTTCAGGATCCATCTGTCTCATCATTAAGGGCTCATTCACAAGGGCATGGACATGCGCACAGCATGCAAACCCTTGCAGAGACCTAGTCCCGGGAGAGACAGAGCTGTGAGTAATTGCATGCAGCTGTCTGTACCTGCCTATGGGAACAACTGGCTGCACACGACTACATACCGACCCGAGCCTGCACATCCATGCATGCTGTTTGTGTCCAAGTGCAGGCACCTGGACAATTATGTGCAGCACTTGTCCCTCCCGGGAGCAGGTCTCTGCACGGGCGTGCACGCCTGTGTAAGGCTGGGCACACACCTTACAACCATCGCAAGACTTTTGTCTTGCGATGGTTGTAAGGTACTTAAAAAAACGTACAATCTGCCTATCTTGCATAGGCAGATTGTACTTGCGATGATCGCAAGCCACGCCCCCTGAGGGGCGGGCTTCCGATTACCGCAATGCCGAACAGGCAGTGTGCGCTTGCGCACACCAGCCCGTACGGCTTTCATCGTACGGACATGCCACAAACCCGCCGAACGTCGTACGATGCTCGGTGGGTTTTCGAACATGTCCGTAAGTTAAAAGTCGTGCGACCTTACAGTAGTAGAGAGCGCACGGCTTCCACACACCTTACGATAATCGTACGATCGCGGGATTTCCCGCGATTATCGTACGATTATCGTAAGGTGTGTGGGGACCTTAAGG
>NW_017307544.1:494713-497009 GCF_000935625.1 Nanorana parkeri | reverse complement strand
AGTAGGGAGCGCACCGCTTCCACACCCCTTACGATAATCGTACGATCGCGGGATTTCCCGCGATTATCGTACGATTATCGTAAGGTGTGTGGGGACCTTAAGGCTGGGCACACACCTTACAACCATCGCAAGGGGCGGGCTTCCGATGACCGCAATGCCAAACGGGCAGTGTGCGCTTGCGCATACCGGCCCGTCTGGCTTTTATCTTACGAACATGGTACACACCTGCCAAACATCGTACGATTCTCACCGGGTTTTCGGGCATGTTCCTAAGATAAAAGTCATGCGACCTTACAGTAGTAGAGGTCGCACGGCTTCCACACACATAATCGTACGATCGCAGGATTTCCCGCGATTATCGTATGATTATCGTAAGGTGTGTGGGCACCTTAAATGAGCCCTAAAGGTCACATTGTTTACTACAGTTCACTTGTAGTAATGCTGCTTAACTAAAACAAGGCTACGACCTTTATGGGGTAATCTCTGTACCAGCAAGAGCTAATGTTGGCTAAATAAGGACACAATGAGGAGTAGATCTCAAGAGGTAGTTCAATATACATCACAAAATAGGATGCAACTATAACAAGAGTTTTTACATATACAAACATATTTAGAGGTACTGTCGGGTCCCGGTTCGTAGACCATGTCGGGTCCCGGTCCGTAGGCCATGTCAGGTCCCAATCCGGGCTCCTGTGCGGGCACGCACACGAAGGGGAAGTCCGCCGGCGCTTCCAGGCCGCGCAGGGGCGGACGTTAGACGACCCGGCGGGGTCACGCGGCGTGACGTCATTACGTGGATACGTTCCGGTGACGTCATCGCGCCGGCGCATGCGCAATAGGCCATCCCTGGGCTATATAAGGCGCATCTGATCACTCGTTCAGTGCTGAGTGATCTTCAGCCTGTGTGGATGTCAGTGTCTTGCTCCTGTCTTTTGGAAAACCTGTGATCTGGCTTACTCCTGACGATTCTCTTGATTACCCCTTTGTACTGCCTATGCCCGCCTGTTATCGACCCTGCCTGCCTTTTGACGACTCTTTTGGATTATCCTCGGTACTGCCTTTGCCCGCCTGTTGCCAACCCGGCTTGTTCCTGACGATCCCTTGGACTTTCCCCGGTACTGCTCGTGCTGCCTGTGCTGGATCCAGTCTGCCTCCTAACTTCCCCGTTGGGCAACTTAACGGCCAACTGCTCCATCAGGTCTCCACTCATCAGAGCAACCCGGAGTCAGCACCCGGCACCCGTGCACCCCCTGCCTGCGCACACTGTTCATCAACCCCAGTGGTCACAGACGGGGTTGCAAGGGAGGTCCTCCTCGTCAACTCGGGCCCACACCACAACCCTTACAGGTACTTAAAGAGACACTGTATTTCAAAATGCTTAATTGCAACATTTGTTCTTCTCATAAATTATTTGTACTGACTTGCAATGTGCCTCTGGACTTGCTAAGGAATATGACTACTCAGAAAGTCAATTTCCCAGCACCACCCTCCCTCTTTGCACATCATAGGGCTCTCCTCTTCTGGGTATGCCTGATTAGTCTCTGTATTGACCAAGCTATTACCCCCCTCATCTCCCTATATAACCTTTCATGTAGCTGGAAGGAGAATAAAATAGAGTGCCACTTGAGTGACAGTTCTGAGTCTGCTGAGATCACAAGATGGATGTAAGATGGCGGCACCCAGCAATAGTTGTGTCCCGCCCCAATGGTGCATAGAAGTTTAATGTAGATAGAATTTATATAGTGTATTTTCCCTATACCTTTTCCTATGGACGTTTTTATATGTCTAGTTCACATGCTGCCATCTAGTGGCCTTTTGTGATATTGCACCTGTTTTTCTGTATTCCTTTCCTCACGTGATGACACATTTCCTCTGTATGTATGCCCCACCCTTCTCTTCTTGTTGGTCAGCATTTCCTGTGTCATGGCCACAGCTAACAGCCACATGTAATAAGGATACATGTACTCTGCATAGTACCGTAGGAAAGGCATCATCTTTTGACCGCATAATACTGAAAGCCATCCATCTGCTGTATCCTGTTGTTTGATGTGCAGAATAAAGCAATCTTTGTGGATGAAACGATATAGGTGAGTTCAGCTATATGACAATGAATGTCCTCAGTGATTGAATCTACTTATACAGGCCAGGCATAGAGGTCTCACAAGGGATACATCGCTATCACAACAATCGGAGTCAGAATAATAGTCTTACGGTTTTTGGATGTTTACACAAGTGAGGCTTTTACAGGTAATTAACATGCCTAAAATAAATTAAATGCATATATATATATATATAT
>NW_017307544.1:467457-494554 GCF_000935625.1 Nanorana parkeri | reverse complement strand
TATATATATTTGATTTGATTGCTGTTGAAATTGATGGTGACAAGGTCTCTTTAAGCATTACATTTACTGTCATTTTCAAGTTTATAAGAGTCCATTTTGAAGCCACTATCTGTTAAAATATCACAACCTAAACTAATACATCATGTATGTGTTTTAACACACGATTCCTTATTATAAAGTGAAATCGTAATTGCCAAGGATTTCACTTTATTATACATAGTTACATAGTATTTGGGGGTTGAATAAAGACATACGTCCATCAAGTCCATTATATATTTAAAAATGTTATGCTTAACCATTACACTGCTGCACCATCTCGCAACATAAAATATCTTATAGGTCAGTAAAGGGGTATACATTGTTCAGCATGGGATATTAAAATTAATAAGCAGAACTCTCACATGAAGAAATCACATAGTCACATTCCTCTATTCATGCCACAATCACCGAAAGCAGCATTTAAGAACACCTCCCTATTCCATACTGTGTATCAAGGCATCAGTGTCCATAAAAATACTCCTTTATTTCCCACATTACAAACATGCCATATGTACAAATACCTAAAAACAAATCATTGCCATCATACTCTTTGATACAATATAATTCACATTATGATATTTCTAATCCTCTATAACAAATAGACATGTAATCATGCAGAAAATTAATTTTGTTTCACATCGATTCGGATTTCTTTCCGATTTTGGATCTGAAATTCTATTTGGTTCGTTATTCGGATTTCGTGTCTGTTCGTATTTTCGTTTCGGAAAGATCCACAACAGGAAGTCACGTGACTTGACAGCCAAAAAACCCCATCTGATTGTCCAGAGAAGTCACATGTCCGATTTAGTTTCATTTTGAAGGAAATTTGGACGGATCCAAATTTTCTTTAAAGGAACATTCGGATTTGTTTGCGTTCGGGCGTGTTTGAATTCAGAAATTCGGATGCATCTGAATGCCCAAATTTTACAACATTTGTATGACTATCAATTTGGAAGGAAACAACATTTACATGTCTAATAACCATTTGTATATATTATAACAAGATTGTATTATTTTATTCCTCAACACTTGTGCATAATAGGGGGCTAACTGTTCAAAATACTGCAGATTGCACAACATCTCAATGAACCTACACATACAGGTATAACATTATCTCCATCTTCCATTGACACACAAAACTATTCACCAAAAGGGAGCTAGGGCAACAATTTTCCATAACACAGTAGGTGTCCACCATAATCTAGAAGAGCTAGTGCCACATTTAAGGTAAACCTAGCAGTGCCATAATAATACTAAATTGTATGTTGTGCCTTTACAGAGCTTTAGATGTCTGTGAAAAAGATGTTTGTAAAATATGCCCCCCCCCCCCCCGAAAAAAAAAAAAGTCCCCACCTGGATTTAGCTAAACTAATAGGTAAGAACCTTCCATTGGATAAGTGTTATGATCTGGGGTTGCTTCAGTTGGTCAGGTCTAGGTTCAGCAACACTATATCCCCAAACAATGAGGACAGTTTCCTAACTGCATATACTAAATGACCAGGTTATCAATGGATATTTTTCTTCCCTGATGACCCCGGGCATATTCCAAGAAGACAATGCCAGGATTCAACGGGCTCAAATTGTGAAAGAGTGGTTCAGGGAGCATAAGACACCATTTTCACACATGGACTGGCCACCACAGAGTCCAGACCTTAAACCCCTTTGAGAATCTTTGGGATGTGCTGGAGAAGACGCAGTGGTCCAACTCTCCCATCATCACCACTAAAATGAATGCAACTCTGGACAGAAATAAATGCTGTGACATTGTATAAGCTTACTGAAACGATGCCATTGCAAATCCATGTCATAATCAAAGCTAAAGGCCGCCCAACAAAATATTAGAGTGGATGACCTTTTTTTTTGGCCAGGCAGTGTATTTCTATTGGTCCATTACCATGAAATATGGACTTGCTGGCCATCGAGAACCTATGAAAAGTGGAACAAGGTGGGCCGGTTCTTGGAAGTGTTAATATTTTGAATTTTAGAGTGGACTGTGATGTGTGGTACTTGAGACACTCCAAGAAGATGGTTAAAGGTAGCATTTGGTTCCTTCATTGAAGTGCTGCAGCCTGTTAAGAACCATTACGGAAATGAGAGGTTACTTTTAACATGTATTAATGTTTCTAATACGTTTTAGATGGAAGGACCCTATCTAGTAGATGTGAATTGTAAAATGTGAAATGCAACATGTATACTTTTTATGTGCATAGCTAGTGTGATTGAAGCCGTCATTGAAGTCAATAAACACATATAATTTTTGGCATAATCTACACTAAAAATGGAGGTAAATTGTGTCAGTCCATCCACAGACTTGTGAGTAGTCAGACATGCAGGAATAATCTGACTGCTCTTAGGAAAAAGGGAAAGCAGGGCCAGGCCCAAACATGGAATCTTGCCTTGGTCAAGCTTACAGTATATCTCTGAGGGGGTGGAAGGAGGAGGTAACCACAGCATTACAGCTGTCTGATAAGATTATATCCCCTGCAGAATGGCTGGTTGCGGCACCATACACAATTAATGTCTATGGGTGGAAATCTAGATGCCCACGTTGCATTAAATCTGCTCAGCTTGTAACTTCACCTCCATCTTTGCAGTTTAATTTTGTTTGGTTTATATTTATGCATCACAATTCTGAATTCAAGAAAATATATCATTTAAGATTTCACATTCATGTTGAGCTCGCCCTATGCTGCACAGTCAGAAATGTTTTAATAACCTAACAAGTTTCCACAGGATAGCTATTCTTGGTCCCCTGTACTATGCTCAGTCAGCAGCAAGGCCTATACAGTACATAAACATTATTGCTTTGCTGGGCTTAGGACATTTTGGTCAAGGCCACAAATGCAAACTGATCTTCCGACTAGTCCGGGGTTGCGTCTAAGTCCCAGTCCAGCTGGTTTGTGCTGAAACCAACTAAGCCCTTGAAATTAGTAGTCAGGTGAATTCTGCAATGCTTGTGTTGTGTTGTTTGTAGGTTTTATATAAATATTTCCTGAGATGTATAACCAAGAAAATGTCTTTTAGCTGTGGCTTCATTTAGAGCTTTTTGCACATGGCTTTACATTGATCTGTTTTAGCTTCTTTACAGTAGCATATGTTTCCATAATGCCACACTGTGTGGATTTGCATGGTTATATTACTGATTACTGCATACTGGTCTGTATGTAAAATCATCTTTTAGCTTCTGTTGTTGGAGAAATTGCTGCCGTTGGAGTCTTCATATGTCTGTTTTGTTAAAAGCAATGTTAAATATAATAATCAATCATACAATAAAAATAAGGTTATTCAAGAAAGCAAAGGAAAGAACAATATTGAGGTTAAAAGTGTAGCAGGACCAGACTGATTATATTTTTCTACTATTGCCGGATTAAAGGAGAACTATGAGGTGAGTGCTTTTCATTCATCCTCATAGTTCTAGCCGACCTGTGACAATGAGACTGTCACAAGTCGGCTCAGTAGATCGGGAAGTGAGCGAACACATACCGGCGTTCACTCACCTCTCGATCCTGTCACAGCTCTCTGCCGTGACAGGGGAGGGACTGGATTCCCCCCTCCCCGCGCGCTGACTGGCGGAACGGACCGGGGAGGGGCGGGTACAGCTGGCTCTGCCTCTAGATAGGCAGAGTCAGCTGTCACTCACGCAGCTGGGCGGATCCAGGCATAATTGTGGGGATCCGCTTCAGCTGCGGCTTCTCAGTATACCGCAACCTGTAGCTCGCGGTATACTGAGCTTAGGGTGACGGGAGCCTTAACCCCATAGTTCTCCTTTAAGACCCCTGTCAGAGATCTCTCCGAGGAGATCCCTCTAAAGTGACGGGATTTTCCCACCTAGACAGTTGTCAACAGAACATGTTTCCTATTTGGAAGATGTCCTCCTACCTTCTGTTCCTTTGACAATTCAAAAATCACTTGCAGTACCAGAGACAATAGTCGCAAGGACAAAAATGAGAGTGATTCTCCCCAGCATAGACACAAACAGCAATACAAACCTTACAGATATTCTAATCCTTCTAAATTCTAGCCAAACCTAAAATAGGTTTTGTCTTCATATAGTCTTTAAAATGAACCCATCATTAGAGAAATACAGGGGTTACCACAGCTGAACTCCTACTGAAAATGCTAGTAGCCTGGCTGTTATGCTGACCCATTATGAGTACTGATCTGGAGCTAGTATGTAGATTAGAAAAATCCATGAAAACTCAAATCGCGTTGTCGGCCGATGACAGTCCTAGACCGCCATGAACAAAAACGAGCACATATCAGAGACAGATTAGTAACAGCCATTAGTGATTCTGGAGCGTCACATTACTGCGCCCAAATCACTTTGATCGGCTGCAGTCAAAGCGGTGTGTTTAACTACTTCAGGACTGCTGTAGTGTATATACCTCCTGGTCCTAAAGGAGTTATACCAAGCACCAGCAGCAGCCATGATCTTGGTATGGTTTTTTTTAGCAGGCGATTCTCTTTTTCTACAAGTAATCCTGGTGACTATACAACTGCCTAGATCACTTGTAGCCTGCATAGATGGCAAGCATAGGTGAGAAGCATATATTAAAAAAGCAGAAAAGGTGAGGCGTTTCCCATAACAGCACAGTGCTTGACTGGTTTAGCCCCCTTGCCTTACTGTGTTGGGGTCATTTGTAATGCCCATTGCCTGCATGGAGTCTATATATTCTCCCTATGATTCTGCAGGTTTCCTACCAAATCATAGGTGATTAAGTTAGGTTGACAGACATTAGGTTAACTTGCTTGTGACCAATCTGGCCCTATAGTTTGTAGTCCTCCCCCATTATATAGTTTGTATCTGTATTCTCCTAAATGTAAATTAGGTAACACATTCTCCAGGGAGGGGTGGGAGACCCCTTTGTAAGGCTAGAGTAAATAAGTAGATATGGGAAGTCTTCTAGACTAAGAAGAAACCACAAATATCAGCTCTAGTTAGGTGTGGCTGGCTATTAATGTCCTGACAAACGTATGTGAAGCTCACGTTTTTGTGTTTCATTGAAATTTGGCTAATTTCTGTGTTCCTACAGGGTCATACTCTTTATCTTATATGAAGACTTTTCAAATTGTGAAGTAGGTCCCAATTTTACATTCTCCTAAGAAAAGGAATAAAGCATCAGAAGTACTATGTTGGCACCACTGGCAGTGTTGCCCAAGAAATGGAACATGCATATTCATACTGGGACAAAAAGCTCAATGTCGACCATTTTGGGGGGGGATATCTTCCCTTCTATCGCCACCCTAGCTTTAATTCTGTGAAAACATCTGGTAGAATATATTTAAATGTATGTTCTGCAGTAACTTATTTTAAGCTGGCCAGTGAAATATGTATTAATGAAAGGATTACCTCTTCCTGAAGATTTAATGTTATATGTGCCGACCTGTACCCTGTCAGTTCTTTCATTTCTACCATCTGGTCAGAGTCCTGCATACGTGATGTCTAGAAAAGGGAAAAAGGGAAAACAATCCAAATTTTCATAATATTTGTTTCTTACTGATCAGATATATAACATGCATCCATCTACTACATGATCCGAACTATTGGTGGGTTTAAGCCACCTCCCAAAAACTCTTTTGGACTTAAGAATGTTAAGGGACCCACCTCCAACTGTGAAGCATCCCGTGCTCTGCCTCGCTAATTAATGTTTTCATTACATCCTATTTACTATACACGGCATACAACACATGCATACCATGCTCACAGTAATTTCACTTATTCTTAGCATTTCAACTAACAGAACACACACACCAATAAAAATGTGACAGAGGATTTAAGAATTCCCAAATCTATCTAAAATAAAAGAATTTTTTGGCTTGATATAGGTCTCTATCTCTGTCTCAATACATTATACAAGATGGGTCAGCATATGTCCTAACCCAGGGATAGGCAACCTCGGGACTCCAGCTAATGTGCAACTACAAGTCACATGAGGCATTGGAAGACTTATAGCCATGACTCCCAGAAGCAGAGACATGATGAGAACTATGCTCATTATCAGTTAGCTGTTTGGGGGGGGACAGAGAGAGAAAATAGACAGAATGAGAGACAAGAGAGACACACAGAGAGAGAGGGAGAGTTATTTGGTTCAGGGCAGACTTGTGGATGGGGTTGTCCTGTTACCTACACTCAGACATGGAGTTATGCACTGGTCACACCCTTTTCCCCAACAAAGTTAGAATTCAAATGTTCTCTGGGATGTGTGTGGTAAATAGACAGACTGCATGCAGGCTGTAATGGAACAGTCTGCAGATCTTAGCAGACCCAGTCTGTCTCACCTTTAGCCTGGTTCCAGAAAATTTTAGTATACATCAGGCTGTGCTCACACAGACCCCCTTTGAGGGAATCTCTTTTCTGTGTTTGATGCAAATAGAATGCTGATGAATAAACACAGGCAGAAAGCCCTTAAATGCACTTGGATGTGTGTCACACAAGCTGTCATTCTTAACTCTGGTCACAAGGTGGCAACAGCACTCCACCTCCCACTGCTCTTATTAGTCACATTCACCCAATCAACAAGTTCTGTGTGTATGTATGTATATATATTAGGGCTGGTAAGGATTAAAATTTTCCTGTTCGATTAATAGAATTTTTTTTTAATCGATTAATTATAACGCACATACTCGAGTACATGTACCGATACTTTTGAGCTCCAAAACTAGACTATAGAAACATTCAAAACTTAGGAGGCAGCTGTCATGTGTAAGGAGCACACGGAGCTCCTGGGATTTGTACATCTCTGTTATAATGTATGATTTTGTTTTTATAAATATAAATAAAGTGATGCACAGATACCAGTTTTGCGAGTAGGAGTACTGGCCGAGTACTTACAAGTATGAGTACTGATACATTTTTGTTTATTGTCATGTGACAGTTTTTCTAAAACAATACAGACTAATGATTTCAGGACAGTGGTCGAGTGCCAGAGCCAGGTCCCAGCTGCAACCGCTGCAACCCTGGTAGTTCTCATGAAAATGCCAAGTATCTGCACTGGTACTCGAAAAGTATATGTGCATCCCTAATTATGACCACCCCATCAGTACTTCGTTGGGCCACAAGATAACTCCACGAGATGACTTAGTTGGGCCGCCTCGTGACTCCACGAGATGTTGAAAGGTGATGCGAGGAATCTGACACTGCACTGTTGCCCTTCTGTTGTCTTATACCAGTCTTGCCACTCTCCGTTCTGCCCTAACATTGACTGGTCGCTGACGGCCACAATTCGCACGTTCAGACCCAGATTTGCGGCTGACAGTCCAGTCTTTAAACACTTTTACAATGAGCCCCTCTTGAACATTACACATAGGCAACACACAAATGTGTACAAATAACTGGAAAATACCATATCATGTAGAGGATTGCTACGACGACACTTCTGCTTTTGTATGTGTAGAACAGCATCGTGGATTGTAAGGAAGCATATGTCAGGTTTTATAGTGTCTTGGAAGAAACCACATGATTCCAGTTGTCCAAACACCTTATCTGCAAAAAGCAATGTATTTCAAATTAAGCAAGCAGCCTAATCCATTCAGAGCTTTCTCAGTTCTCCCGCTCTTCACAGCTAGCCAAACTATTATTGAGGGACACAGAATTCAGAAGTAATTGGGTTATACTGCCACCTACTGGAAGACTAGAATACTGGCAAACAAAAGAAAAAGTCAAGTCTGGCATAATCACTCCCATTCCCAGTATACCACAATTATGTAACAAGCAGCGCTGAAACCAAGACCATAAACACAGAGGGGTGGGTTCTGTGTCCCTTAATGTACTTTCGAAAAAAGATTTTTTACAGTGAATACAAAGATCCAATTTTCTTTCTCGTTCATTGAGGGACACAAGATCCAGAGATAATGGGACATCCAAAAGAAGTCCAACTGAGGGGTGGGAAACAGCACCAAAACACTAATAGACCCACATAATAAAACAGTAAAACTGGAGCTGCCTGAGGGACTTTGTACCCAAAACTCACATTAGATGAGGCGTGAAGATCCACCTGTGAACAGAAAACCAGATGGCACCCTTGTAGATCTGGGAAACAGAAGCATAATGCCGAAAAACCCAAGAAGCACTCACAAATCTAGCAGAGTGTGCTTTGACAGGAAAAGGTGGCACCTTATCCTTAACACCATAAGCTTAAACAATGATCTGTCTGAGGCACAGAAAAATGGAGGTTCCCTTCAGAGGGACCTTCAGGAAGGACAAAGAGGGAGTCAGTCTTACTAATGCAAGCAGTGGTTGAGAGGTAGACATACACTGCATCCAGGCAGGAAGGGGAAATCTTCTACTGGGACCAAATAGAGGGACAGAAGCACAATGTACTGGTTGAGATAAAAGGCTGAAACTACCTTGGGAAGTAGGCCTTATTCCTTGAGAAAAGGTTCTCTAGGTTCTATACAGGACAAAGCCACCAATTCAGATACACACCTCCAAGAGGTGATAGTGACAAGGAACTTTGCGGGTAAGAGTGGAAACTGGAATATCCCTCATAGACTCAAAGGGTGTTTTTGAGTCTATGAGGTGTCCATGTGCAATAGTAGATCTTCTGGGAAAAGGACTTCCTGGCTTTTTACATTGTGGCAATTATTGTGCCTGAGAGGCAATTATTGTGCCATACATTGTGGCAATTATTGTGCCATCAACACCTGGACTTTTACATCTATGCTGTTAAAACAGCCACCGAGCAGGAGCAGGATGGTCCTTGCGACAAAAGATCCAGTCAATCTGATGGAGCCCACAAAGCATCTGCCAGGAGTCTGATCAGGTCAGAGCACTACACCTGTCTGAGCCAGTCCAGAGCTATGAGTGTCACCTGAATGCTCGATCTTGCAGAGTAGACGAGGAAGGAGTTTCAGGGAAGTAAAAGTGTAGATCAGCTTGTATTGATCCCAAGGAGCCACCACAGAATCCTCTGCTTCCGCTAGAGCATCTCTGCTGGAGCCGCTCTGTGGGTAACTAACACAAAACACAAAGGTCTGAAAGGTGCTCAAGCAGCGCTCAGTGCCCAAAGGTCACATTCCAGCCAGGCCCCACAATCGTCCAGTACGGCCCCAAAGCTATTCCTAAGGATACGACAATATAGATAACTGCATAAAGAGATGAGCTCAAGCAGTTTGGAGATAATGTTTTGATTGAAGAAGAAAAAATATATTGAAAAAAGAGAAAATGTCTAGTAAAAACAGTTAAACCTTTCCCATTTGAGAAAAGACAGCCATCTTAGTAGGACACTAGCAAAAAAACTGAGGCATGATTGGAGTGGGAAGGTTTTTACCAGTCATCAGTTATATTGGCCACTGTTTTTTTGTTTGACATTGTTCAGTTCCTCCTATATGTGGCAGTATAAACCAACTGTCTCTGAATTCTGTGTCCCACAATGAAGAACAAAGAAATGCAGTATAATTCTTCAAATGGAAATTCTTAAAATGGAAATGCTTCAAAGCTCATTTCATAGAAAGGTTGTTTTTTTTAGGTAAGCACATGTGGCAATACAGTATATATAATAATTCACTGACCAAAAGTCTCAACTACCACTACTATGCACTAAGCTACTATGCTATAACTACAATTGATATGTGATAAATATCAAATACTGCACAGTGCTGAACTTAGCAATATATAAAACCCTGTACAATGAAAGATCCTAAACAGGCTAATAGATTATTCGAAATTCATCCCATGATCCTCCAATACATATAAACCCCTTCAGCATTTATTGTATATCACGCATATGCGAACCATACATATGTATATGTAAATAAACAACAAGTGCAATCCAAACACATATACACTTTAAATGTGCTATCCAATAGCAAACGCTATTACAAAGTGGAAGGCGTGCAGTCCAGGAAGTCCAGGAAAGTGTAAATCTCAGTGCTGTATCCAGTAAAAACTATTCATCCACGCAGTGTGGTATCCAATAGCAACCATGCATCCTCCACCCCTTGCAGGGTTTTATATATTGATAGGTTTAGTGCTGTGTAGTTTTATTATTCATCACATATGGCAATACTCTACAAACCCTTAAGACTGATGACAAATGTCTAACCTGTAAGGAAATTGCTCTTATGGGCATACATGTTGATTCACAGTATTATGTAGTTGTTTGCTCTGCAATAGTTACATTGATATATTCTATTAATTGGGATTAGTTATATCCTTATATACATGAAATGATGTAAATAAATATTGGATCAATTATAATTAAAAAGAAAACAGTAAAAAGGTAAAAAAGGAAGAAAAAAAAGGCAAGGCCGAGACAACTAGGAAGGGCAAAAGGAAAATAAAGATTTGAACAATGACTGTACTTTCACTGAGAACCAAGCCACAGTCAACTTACCATCACATCCTGCAATAAATACATCCACATCAATCCTCTGGAATTCTTTATAAATCTAAAACACAGAAGAAAATCCCATGGAATAAAGAAGAATATTTACAAAGATACAAAACATTCTCAGCTGTAGGCTTTAGCAATGAAATAGTGGAAAGGAGAACTATGAGGTGAAATCACTCATCCTCATAGTTGGCGCTGACGTGTGACAATGAAACTGTCACACGTCGGCTCTATTAATCGGGAAGTGAGCGATTGCATACCTTTGTTCGCTCACTTCTCGATCATCTCCCTGCAGAGAGCCGTGACTGCAAGTCACGGCTCCCTGCAGGGATTACCCCCTCTCCGATCCTCCAGCGGTGACTGGAGGAACGCAGCTGGGTGGATCTCGACAGCATTGTCGGGATCCGTCCCGGCTGCGGCGGTCTCAGTGTACCGCGAGCTGTAGCTTGCGATATACTGAGCATTGGGTCACGGGAGGAGGTTAGAATATGTCCTCCTGTGACCATTAGGAGAACTATGGGGAAAAACATTTACCCCATAGTTCTCTTTTAAGTAACAAATATTATTTAATGTTAGTGACTCAAATAACTTGCTAACAATGAATGAGATTATATGCTATATATACTAGAATACATCACTGTTTATTTTTTATGAAGAAAAGCTGTTTAGGTGTATAATTAAAAAAATAATTTTAACCTTTGCAGTGGGGCTACAGAGGGTTAAGTCCTCATTTTCGTCTAGGGTGTAAAATAAAAGTTATACTCACCCTGATCCTCGGAGTCAGCTTGCTCTTAGACCGGTCCTTCCAGCCTCTTTTCCCCTCTGCTCCAGCTGTCTAAGGTCCTTGAGTCATCACTTCCAATACACTGTGTATTGGATGTGAGGATGCCGAGGGACATACCTTTGCTGCAGTGGAGGAGGAGACAGGCTGGAGGGAGCTTTTTTATTTTACACCCTAGATGAAAACGAGCACTTAACCCTTGCAATTTTTCCTGGAGTTCGTGTTTGATATACAGTAAGGGATTCAAGCAACTAATGACATGCCCATTAGGAGATATGCCTGCCTCTGATTAAAGTCCTCAGGGATGAACACATTGTAGTGTGCATAAAGGTGGACCGAGACACACCCTGCACAGTAAGATGGATTAATGAGATTGAGCATTTGGCATTTTTGGCTTGAACATGTTTCTGACTGAGCGTTATGCTATTGGAAAGCCCCATAAACTGTAGACTAGCAGCTAACATCCCATAAAGTCAGTGTTTGTGTTAACTATTTACATGGGCGGCCACAGGATTTATATCATGCTCCTGCTTTATCCTGGGAGGGCTGCGTTCCAAATTAGACATGTGGAATATGTTTACTATCTAAGACTGTGCATACTATAGTGTACATACAGTATTTGTTATATAATTGGCCACATGATACATATCACTGGCAAGTTACTGTTAAATATGTGTAACACAATTACCTACTGAGCTGGGTTTGTTTACCAGTGTATTTCTGAGAGTTCCTGCATGATACAGAGTATTACATGTAACATAGTAAAACCTAGAAGAAACACTGACGTGCATACAACTGTTATCCATCATATCCACATGAATTTGTGTTTTGAAAGTTACAACAGTTTATAACAGTCACACTTGAGCTGAGCGCCTTTGGGTGTTTTTTTGGGCCAAATCGCTTGACTCCACTCCAAAAGAAGCTCATGTCATTTTTCGAGCTACAGGCGTTTAGCTACAAGCGACAGAATGCTTAGATGTGAACAGGGGCCATTGAAAACAATGGGATTCCTCCTGTTGAGTGTTGCAGCACTTAGACATTGGAGCTACACAATGCTCTGGTGTCAAGGGGCCTAATATACAGAGCTCAATACTAAAGGTGGCCATACACTAGTAGATTTTCAGTCGGAAATGTCCGTTTCTGCACAAACTCTCGTTCAATTATAGCTCAAATACCTCATCAAGCATAGTCAAATGTCGATTTCGGAAATCGTTCGTTAGCCATACCAACCAACCAATTTTTGACGAACGACGGGAATAATTCCTTTTGCGCATGTGCTGTGTTCTGTGACACCGATTCGACGCAATTTTTCAAAAACCTGACGCTCGCTAACCCGTTCACACGCGACTAATTCGCACCGCAGAATGACATTCTGACAGATGCTGGCAAAATATAAACTATTGGGTGGAGCTAGCGGTGTCAGCCTAACTGTTGACATTTGTCTGACACCTGTCATACGCTTTCCGCAGGTCCCGGTCAAATTTAAAAAAATGGGCGGAGTCGGCCGTGACATCACGGCCAGCTCTGCTCATTTGTTTTCATTCAATGACAGGCCACTGCCCTCAAATGACCTGAGGACAGTGGCCTGTCATTGAATGACAACAAATGGGCGGAGCTGTCCATGACATCACGACCATCACCGCCCATTTGTTCAGTGAATAACCCACTATGTGTGTTGATGGTATGTGAAGTCTCATATACCCCATTAAGGGTGTAGTTTTTTGTATGTTATTTTGATATTTGTCTACGATGTTATGCTACACTATTGGGTTTTTGTTACATTTGTTTCTTTTTGTTTTGACAATATACCTACGATCTTGAAATATGTAACAATTACATTTCATTTTTTTTATTTTAGTAGAGCTTATGACTAATAGGTTTAGTGTATGACAAATATATTTGTCATAGCCTTAGCTTAAAGCTGAACTCCTGAAAGATATAAAAGATAACAATTACTGCAGCTATGGCACTAGTATAGCATTAATAAATTTAGCTCAGACTGAGAGAGGGAGAAGGAGCTCAAAAAGCCAGTCAGTTGTGTTACAGTGCTAATGAGGGACATGCTGATAGAAGAATAGAGCAGAGTGAAAGAAATATGAGCATGTCAGTCTGCCTTTTCGCCTTTCATTGTGTAGTCACCGGCTTGGGAAGAGACAAAACCTGTATTTGTATTTGGCTCTGTTCACATCTAGGTGTCAGCCTTTTTGCGTGTTAACATTTAACATATTTAGCATGTTTTTGTGCATTTTGCACACAGGAAAATGCACGTTTTAGTATGCAGATTGAAAGACATTGCGGTCAATGGACAAAAGCGTGCAAAAACGCACACAGAAATGTGCAAAAGACAGAAAAGGCTGCAGTGTGCTGTGGGGCAGAACTGTAAATCTATGAACTGGATGGACAGAAATACAAATCCTTTGGCAGGTAAACCAGCTCCCATATATGTATCTCATCTGTGTATTAAGCGATTTGTCTGGAGTTCAGTTTGAATTGCTAGAACACACGCAAGCCTCATATAAAAACCACAGAAACACTGATGATAATTATTTGCAGCAGTCCATATGGAGAGGTTGGCTTATTAGTAAAGAATGCAGCCCGTACCACATTAAGCACAATTATTTAATGCCAGTGTATTTCCATATGCATTTACATTACAGCTTTATTCAATCTATGATTGCATTCACAAAATGACTTACCCCCTTTAAAACATCCACGGCTACCACATCAAGGAAGATTACTTGTCCAAAATCAAAAATGAGGCTGTGAATGGTGACCACAGGAACTGACACACTGACAGGGAGCTCTGAACTCCAATCTATTTTCAGCATTATGTCATTTGTGTTGGTCCCTTTGTCTTCTGCTTCATCCAGGTCATCATCCGTCTCTGAATCTTCATCAGTAGATGCGTCTCTCTTGATCCCATTCTAGATCAATGTATTAGAACATTTATTATATATGCATTTGATACCTGGACACATATTACTTCATTCTACTGATTAAAAAAAATACATACTTGGGGGACATTTATCAATTTTTGTTGCATCATCAGTGTGTTTTAAACTGTTGCATTCCTGATTCCTAGTGCATATAGTGACAGATTTATTATCCTAGTTTATGTTTCATTCTTACATGCGTTATGGAGGAATATGTTGCAAGAACACAAAAAAGCATAAAAGAAATAAAACTTTGCGGTTAGTTAGCATGACATTTTGGTCTTTGTGCCTAAAAAGTTTGTCGCATACACATTCATAAATTCCCTCTGTTTTTTAATTACATTAGAAATAGAACAAAAGCTACCTCATTTGCTGACATTTTCTTTTTCTTGAGAAGCTTGTTAATCTTCTGTTGTGCCTTTGTTCTTTTGGTAAAAACTCTCACAGCATCAAACCCAACCTATCAAAAATATCTGTGTATGTTACCTGGTCACAGTGTGTAAGCAGCTAAGAAATGAACACCTCCTGTGCTGACAAAAATACTTACAACAGATTTAACGCCATCTTTCAGGCTATCAATATTGCCATAAAAAATGGCGCTGCAAAAGCGGATAATTTTTATCCCTTCTGGCTCTTCAACCTATAAATCAGAATAAACAGAATAATAGTTTAGCAGGCAAAAATCTGGAAATTGTAACAAAAAACACTTTCAGGTAAACGTGAAGTAGTATTATAGTATTAAAGGCTGGGTGTTTTTTGCCTTAGTGCATTCTCTGCATCAAGGCAAAAAACATCCAGCACTTTTCAAACAACAACACAGAATATAGTATATAGATCACTAGTTTTCATCTACAAGGCCTGGTATTTAAAGTGGAACCTTTGCCATGTTTTTACTGCTCTTATAGAAATTGAGGGGAAATCTAACATTTGCAGATGTCACTGAGACAGGAGTAGAGGTGAAATCTCCTAATAGGGACTGTTGTTCTGGTGACAATTGTCATTGTCAAGACATTGCTTCCTTAATCACTTTTGGAGAGATTTCCTTTTACTTTTGGTAATTTCTTCAGAACAGGAACTGAGGGAAAATCTCCTCAATGGGTACACGGATGGCAATAAAAAAAACATGATAGAGGTTTTAATTCTTCCACGCTATATAAAATTAAAAAATTAAAAGTTTCACTTGGAGTTCCACTGTAATCGCATGAGATTAAGGTGAGTTTTAATTCCAGACATCTAAGCTGTTAAATTGTGGATATTATGCTAAGACCCCATCCAACCTCACCAAGAGCGTGAACACAAGCATTCAAGCAAAGCACGTTTAACGCCATTATTTGTTAATGACATCCCAAACAGAGCAACTTCTGCATGAGCTTCTTTGCCGCATTAGTCCTGCCTAAAACAACCTATTGAAATGAATGGGCTGCCCTATGCTGATGTGTTACAAAAAAAGCCAGCGTTCATGTGCACATCAAGTGTGAATATAATGGCAGATGTTTTTGACGTGTAAAGTATATTTTAGCCACTCCATGAGCTAGTTTTATTTAGGTTTTTTTAATGTGACCCTGTAAGTGTAGACATATGAGAGGCACCACAGTGAACTTTGTGTAAACTCTAAGGTTATCATTCTCATCCTTGTATCTCTTCCCATTGATCAGGAACAAAAACACAGCCATAATGTCGAAACTACCATCCTGTTTGTTTGTCTAGGTCAGTGATTAACTAAGTATTGAAGCCAAGTCCATGATGACAACTCACAGTCTGAATTATTAAAGATCAAGTACACAGTAGAAACTTTCATATTTTTACACTTAAGGCTTTCTTTTATTAGTTAAGTTTGCTGTTGTTAAAAAAGCTAGGAGTACCATGATGAACGTGTTAAATATTAGGTAACGATTTCCACGTGCTGTTTCATACATACCCTGTGGTATTTTTGAGTATCTCTGTAGATATCCGTACCAGGAATATTACCAAGGGAACTGTAGGATGGACTGAAAAATACATGAAAGTACAGTTGATACATATTTTCTATGAAAGGCTGTATAATATTTTAGCTCAATATAATGAATGGTTTATAAAGCATTATACTACCAATTAGGGCTGCAACAACTAATCAACTAAGTCGATAATAATTTATAATGAAAATTGTTGTCAAAGATTTTCATTATCGATTAGTTGGACAGTCGATTAGTTCTCTATTTTGTACTCGCACTGATAGTCAGACATCAAGGTGGCGGGACTGCCAGCAGACATGGCCACACCACTCCTGGACTCGCATCGAGCACAAGTGTGCTTTCTCTAAAGATCGGGTCACCCTAGGGAAAAGGTTTCAAGAGTCCCAGCATTCAGGGGAGATGGTGGGGAACTGGGGGCACACTGCCTGTGTCTCTGGGATTGTGTTGAGCACTGATGTGGGGAGCCTGTGTGAGCAGGGAGGCATGGCAGTGGCAGGGGGGGGATCTCACTGGTGTGTTATCTTTTGTATGTGTACTGTGTGTATTATGTGTTGTATGTCTACTGTGTGTTTTATGTGTGTTGTGTGTGCTATGTGTTGTATGTGTACTGTGTGTGTTATGTGTACTGTGTGTGTTGTATGTTTTATGTATACTGTGTGTTATGTGTACTGTGTGTGTTATGCGGCTGTGTGTTATGTGTTGTATGTGTGTTGTGTGTACTGTTTGTTAAGTGTTGTATGTGTAATGTGCGTGTTATGCATGTTATGTGCACTGTGTGTTATGTGTGGTATGTGTGCTGTGTGTGTTATGTGTTGTATGTGTGCTGTGTGTACGTGCAGTGAGTGGGGTCAGTGGCGTAACAACCAATGTGGAGGGAGGGTGCAGCTGACCCGGGCACAAAGATTGGGCGATGGCCAGGCAGTGAACACAGTGCCTGCAGAGTTGTGCACAGGAGAGGCAAATGGCGGTATGCAGAGCTTCACGTGCTGTCTGTCCAGCAATATCCTCTACCACACCCAGCTAGGAGAGAGCTAAGCGTGGCGAGATACATTTTTTTTATTTTAGCCAACTGGCTCACATGTTGCACATGTTGCATATCAGGACGTGGATTCAAACGTACAGCCAAAGAGTGTCTGGTGAGAGGAGTCAAGGAGAGAAGTCCACTTGGTAATGTTTTGACATTCTGTATGTCAGGGATGAGAGCTATGCAGAAAGAATGAATATGATATGTCCATTAAACAATACACATGATTTAAATAACTGTTAATTTAATAGCTAATATTTGATAATTAACTAAATAACTAATAATATTTTATTAAATATGTAAACAAAAATGTATCCAATTAGTCTGAAAAATTTTCGGCCAACTAATTGATTATGAAAATAATCGTTAGTTGCAGCCCTACTGCCAATTTTTGACCTTTTTTAGCAGCATAAGTCATATAATGACTTGAATCAGCTAGAATCAATGATTTGACAGAGTGTGCACGTCTCATTAGTATAACCTGCCAAACAAGCTAGATGTTTTTCTCTGCTTAGCAATCTAACAAAGGAGAAGAGAAGGAACATATTATTAGTGAAGCTGAATATGTTGATCAACATTGCCCCTTCCCCCTAGTCAGAATCCACTCCACTATTAGGTGTAGTACAATGTTGGTCTCCCAATAGCTCCAAAGCCTTGGAGCAACAAATTCAGTCATAAGTGTTCTGTTAGCTCTACCTGCCGTATCACTGTAAAAGCTGTGTAAAAGCTATGGTCTGGTTTAAAAACTGGAGATAGGTGTCAAATCCAGCATTTTTGTAATTCTAGGCAGCATTGCAAGGGTTCTCTGTTACAAAGCAAAGTTTGATGGAAGCAACCATTTCTCAAACTTTGTGCTGCATATTGGTTCAAAGACAATGCATCACAGGTATTGATTTGTGGCAGAATTTAAATGCAATATATTAGATGAAGTGGCTGATTTAAGAATGTTTTTGCTTTGTGACAGATTCCTTTTAACTCCAGAATAGGTGGCACTGGATGTGAGATATTCATTATTGGTGGTTCTGGAAATAAACCATTTCATTGTGTAAATGAAAAGTAAAATATACTCACTACTGGACACGCAGGAAAACGGTAAACAGCCCAAAGACGATACCAACCAATAATCCTAAATCAATATCCAAGAGGAGAGATGCAAAACATGTGAAGAGCCAGATAGCCTAGAATGAAACAAGTATATAATCTTCATCAAAACTTTCATATAAGGCCATCTTATACATTTCCCACGGTACATACTGCTGTGTAAAGACAACAGGCTCTACATACTACACCATTAGAACTATTTTCAGCCACTAACTATTTATTTTATTTTGAATGGGTTTGATAATGGTAGCTTGATTGTAAAGTTACCACATCCTGCCAAAAATGTAATTTAATGTTTTAGACAGACCTCTTATAGTTAAAAACTAGTGATGCACCGATACCGATACTAGTATCTCATCACTTGTGATGAGAGAGCATGGAGCCGACTTCCCGGCCAATCAGGAAGCCGGGCAGCGTGTAATGACGAGCTGCCTGGTTTCCTGATTGGTCGGGAATGACGCAGCACCCGGCATTGTGATTGGCCGGAAGCTGGCTTCATGCTTCCTCGTCATCTCATGACGAGGGAGCATGGAGCCGGCCTCCCGGCCAATCAGAAAGCAGAGCGTCACGTCATTACACGGCGCCCGGCTTCCTGATTGGCCGGCCAGACGGCTCTGGCTGGGTACCGGAGGAAGGCCGCGTTCTGGCTGGAGAGGTCCCGGGGGTGACAGGCTGGACATACCAAGGTAAGAGGGGACTTTCTTGTTAATCGGGAAGCTGGGTGGCAAGTCTTTGCACGCTGCCCAGCTTCCCGGCTAATCAGGAAGCCAGGTGGCGAGTCATTACACGCCACCTGGCTTCCTGAATGGGACTTCCATTACTCGGTAATTGGTATCAGCGAGTACTGAAAAAGATTTATCGGTACTCATACTCGGTACCAGTGTATCGGTGCATCCCTATTAAAAACAATTTTACCCAGAGGAACGTTTAAGTAAGGTGGTGCATGTCTTGAAATCAGTAGTAGTCTGTGCAGGGAACCATCCCTTTAAATGCTATGTTCATAGGTTGGGCTGGTCATCATGGACCATGTGACCAAAAAGAAAAGACCTCAACGGCCTAACTCCGTATATAGTCACAAGCATTTAAGGCAATCATGCTGCACTTGCACCAGTCGAAATGGTTGACATTTGGCAAGCCAATATTCTCATCCAAATGAACTGTTCAGAAGGCACAAAGGCAAACATACAAGTTGACTGACCCAATGCTTTTATTTTAAATGCAATATATTAGATGAAGTGGCTGATTTAAGAATGTTTTTGCTTTGTGACAGATTCCTTTTAACTCCAGAATAGGTGGCACTGGATGTGAGATATTCATTATTGGTGGTTCTGGAAATAAACCATTTCATTGTGTAAATGAAAAGTAAAATATACTCACTACTGGACACGCAGGAAAACGGTAAACAGCCCAAAGACGATACCAACCAATAATCCTAAATCAATATCCAAGAGGAGAGATGCAAAACATGTGAAGAGCCAGATAGCCTAGAATGAAACAAGTATATAATCTTCATCAAAACTTTCATATAAGGCCATCTTATACATTTCCCACGGTACATACTGCTGTGTAAAGACAACAGGCTCTACATACTACACCATTAGAACTATTTTCAGCCACTAACTATTTATTTTATTTTGAATGGGTTTGATAATGGTAGCTTGATTGTAAAGTTACCACATCCTGCCAAAAATGTAATTTAATGTTTTAGACAGACCTCTTATAGTTAAAAACTAGTGATGCACCGATACCGATACTAGTATCTCATCACTTGTGATGAGAGAGCATGGAGCCGACTTCCCGGCCAATCAGGAAGCCGGGCAGCGTGTAATGACGAGCTGCCTGGTTTCCTGATTGGTCGGGAATGACGCAGCACCCGGCATTGTGATTGGCCGGAAGCTGGCTTCATGCTTCCTCGTCATCTCATGACGAGGGAGCATGGAGCCGGCCTCCCGGCCAATCAGAAAGCAGAGCGTCACGTCATTACACGGCGCCCGGCTTCCTGATTGGCCGGCCAGACGGCTCTGGCTGGGTACCGGAGGAAGGCCGCGTTCTGGCTGGAGAGGTCCCGGGGGTGACAGGCTGGACATACCAAGGTAAGAGGGGACTTTCTTGTTAATCGGGAAGCTGGGTGGCAAGTCTTTGCACGCTGCCCAGCTTCCCGGCTAATCAGGAAGCCAGGTGGCGAGTCATTACACGCCACCTGGCTTCCTGAATGGGACTTCCATTACTCGGTAATTGGTATCAGCGAGTACTGAAAAAGATTTATCGGTACTCATACTCGGTACCAGTGTATCGGTGCATCCCTATTAAAAACAATTTTACCCAGAGGAACGTTTAAGTAAGGTGGTGCATGTCTTGAAATCAGTAGTAGTCTGTGCAGGGAACCATCCCTTTAAATGCTATGTTCATAGGTTGGGCTGGTCATCATGGACCATGTGACCAAAAAGAAAAGACCTCAACGGCCTAACTCCGTATATAGTCACAAGCATTTAAGGCAATCATGCTGCACTTGCACCAGTCTAAATGGTTGACATTTGGCAAGCCAATATTCTCATCCAAATGAACTGTTCAGAAGGCACAAAGGCAAACATACAAGTTGACTGACCCAATGCTTTTAATATAATACAGAGAAGTAGCCCATCTTGGCTGGTTCTTTGGTAATGGGGTGCTTGATAGTTTTAGCTTGACAGCTAGCAAAGCTAAAGCTGGTCATACACCTCTAGATTTTTTTCTATCAGAATATGGCCAGATGGAAAAAGTGCAACAGATTCCTCCATCTACGCTAAACTGTGTGGATGGAGGAATCTCCTCCTGGGTCAAGCTTCATTTTATTGTAAGTCAGCCCCGCTGTCTCTCAAAATACCTGAACAATGCCTGCATCCAATCAGATTGTACAGGTATTTTGACAGCCAGCAGCGCCGACTAACAACAAACTGAAGCTTGGCCCAGTGGGAGATTCCTCAATCCACACAGCTTAGTGTAGATGGAGGAATCTGTTGCACTTTTTCCATCTGACCATAGGCTGATAGATTTTCTATAGATTTTTTTTCTATCGGTGTATGGCCAGCTTTAGAAAAGGAAAAAACACTCACCTTGATGTAATGGATGGTCCTTACTTGAGAAGGAAGGGGGTTCCCTTTGTCTACATGCATTTACTATCTCTTTAGTATAGTTTTAACACATTTTACACAGAGAACCTTTTTAAGAAATTTTCTGACTAAACATAACTAAGTTATTTGTGTATCATCTGAAAATGCAATTGTACTGTTGAATAAAAGAATGCTCCAAGGTAAATGCTAGGTTGATTGTCATATATAGTAGGTAACTGTTAACATGGATGACAATTTACAATGATTATAGCTATGAAACAACACACATGTGACATAACATAGTATGTTCAATGTAATGTTTGTAAAACATTTCCCTTAGTGATCCATATAGCATAGTCAAAACCTTTGGATTTCCACAATTTGCTTCATGGATTTGCTTCTGCAGCTTCAGAAATAAAAGGCACAAAATACTGTGCCATTTAGTTATGTAATATGCTGTACTGCATTACCTTTTTTTTGCCTGTGAAAGTACGAATCACCTATAAATGGAGTATGACATTATTCCTTAGAATCCAGTAATTCCACTGTATATTAGTATTCTATGATTAACTGAAGTAGACATCTACATTGAATAGTGTTATCTCTCGTTTTATTGAAATAGAAAAGCTTGAGAAAAAGTTAATATTTGTGTTGATGCTTACTGTATCCCACTTGCTTTGTCTCCACAAGCGAGGAACATCCGCCACCTGCCAGAACATCCCCTTTAGGTTACATACAACTATGGCAGCCAAAACAGACTATAAAGAAAAGAGATGTGCACATTTTACAATATTTTAGGATGTTTTGCAATGGAAAATATTATGATAAAAACATCACAAAATGCATTAGGAGTAATGTGCGTTACAAAATAAGTTCAATCACATATTTAACAACATGTGGTGATAGTTTTAAATGAAGTAACTGTGATGACATGGTGATCAGTTTAGGAGTTAAATGTGTATTGGTGTTGAGTTATGTTTAATTATGTTATACTGTGTAACCTGGTTATCAAAAGACTATCAGCACCATCCCTCGTTATCTCACTTTGTACTCTGAAGGAGCTCAGAACAATGACATTCTGGCCAGGCTCCTGCTATGGCTGTCTGGAGCTCGTTAGCAGGGGAAGCCCTGTGGTGTTGAGCAGACCGATTGTCTGGGGAAGGCAGGGTGGATGTGATGGGATTATAATCTGATCTCATCACTTGCTGTATAAAAGTTTGTGCAGTTGCTCAATAAATCAGAGTTTGTTTCACCCTACACTCGGGTCTCGACCAGTGACTGGGGAAACTGGGAGCTACAGATCAGCGGGTTGCAATATCTCCTGAGCAAGGAAGAATACAACGGCGGACATACTCATCCTGATTACTGGGGTCTGTCACAGTAACTACCTGGGCTGCAGCAATCATATTCTTTCTCAAAAGTCATCTGGGACCCAGGGGGCTCTGGCTGCATACTTATGGCCAGCAAAGATGGAAGGTTGCTTAGCCTAGCTGGAGAGCCAAGGTTGCCTACCCCTGGCCTAGAACTAACTGTACATGATTAACACACAGGAAGGTATTGCTTCTCAAGGAAATGTGTTGAGTTTCCATAGGTCACTGTTACATATCTGTGTGGGGGATTTATTGATTACGCTTTATTATAAGTTGGGAAGCTCAAGCTATTTATTGTACATTTATATATCAAGCACTCTACTTCTTCCTATTCACATATGGAAGACTCATTTTTTTTACATGCATTGGCTTTCCCTAACCTTATACTGCAAGATGAAAATATTAATTCTGTGTCAGTCAGCAACCATATGTAAATCTGTGTGCAAACCTCTTTTTACAAATGAACTACAATGCAGTATTTCCAATTTTCATGAGTCTTCCCACAGCTGTCACTCACCTTTTGCAGCGGCTCCAGGTATTTACCAACTGACAGCAAGGATACCATGACAACTGCTGCGGTGATCAGGCCAGCAATCTAAATAAAACGAAGAACTGATAAAATATTTGGGTATTAGGTACCAAAACTGGAATCGGTAAGAATTCTGTAATATAAATATTTGTTTAGGGCATTTAAATTTACCAAAGAAAGAGGGGGGAGAAAAAGTGGCAGAACAGATCCTGACAGTGGACTGGTCAAGGAGCAGAAGAAAGAAAGACATGGCATAGTGTAAAGTACTAATGGAGAGTGGAGAGAGGAGGCAAAGCAGCAAGACCATAGAAAACTAGGAGACGGTCATGCACAGGGGGACAAACGGCTGAGGAGCAAGAAGGTAGAATGGGAACTGAGAAGAGACAGCAAGACCTCATTGTGGCTAAGAGGCTGAGGAAACAGATATGGGGCAGCTGATGGTGAACTTGTCACAGACCTACCCGGGCCGGAGCTCCGGGTCCGTGGTGCGCCGTCCTGTCCATGACGTCACGGCCAACTCCTCCCACTGGCCGCGGCGCCTCCTCAAAAGCACAGGTGAGTCACTCACTCGGCGTTCTATCGTTGTGGAACGTCGAGCGAGTGACTCTGTGAGAGACAGATCGTATTTCAGAGACAGTTAGAGAGTGTGACACTGGAACTGCTTGAAAGGGACCAGCAACGGACCCATGCACAGAGGTTGCCTCCTTCCTCCCAAAGACCGGGCTTGACATACCCATTAACCACACACAAGAACCGCAAGTACAAGGGCATCTTCCCCCACCTATTAGTAGCTACTTCCTAACGTAATCTGCTAATGCTAAATGATGAACTGTGTCAGTTAGTGTAAACAGAACCCCATTGAATTGGAAGTGAATTGTTTATTGAATAGCATAAGGATACTAGTACTAACTATACCTGCTATATATGTGATACACCCTCACTTCACCTCAGTGAATACTTCCTGCTAGCATACATCAGATTTCTGGGATACTGAGGTCCTGGGAAATTATTAACAGGAACCAACCTCATCCTCTTGCAAAGCACTTGGGAACTACTATTCCCTCACCCCTCCACAGTGTCTTATTCTAAGTACCATATCAAATTATTGAGGCCCGTTAGCTCTAGTGGCAACAAGCCTCTCACCACTCATAGGACGGGGTACATGATGTGGAACGGTTCCCCCTCGCACTGTGTGTATTGGGGTTCTGCCAGACTGACCCAACCCCTTAATCCTTGAGTGCCAGTTGCGCAGCTGAGATCCAAGAATAAATTGTACATGCTGGATTGTGACAGGACTATTGGAAGAGAAAAAAAGACATGAGGTGTTCATTGACTAAAGAGGGGTTGGTAGTGAAGATACAGGGGGAAGAGATAGCTGATATGTAATGGGGAGAGAGAAACTAGGCAGATTGGGAGTCAATCTGAGACCAAGGAAAGAGTAGATAAAGCGGAAGCTGATCATGGCTGGATTATGGTTGAGCTAACTGTGGAAAACTAGAAGAGTAGGCAAATCAGATGCTGATTGCTGCTGAGGTGGAAGGGGCAAAGCAAATGGTGATTGTTGCAGGGTGAGAGGGAGGTGGAAAAGGATGTGTTTGTGGCTAGTGGCAGTCAAAATGGAAATGGTCGTGTTGGAAATAGGGACAGGAGGCCCAGCATGCTTTATAGTCAAACCCCATGTGGTAAATATATACACACATTGTTTATGTATTGTTTTGTGTTAAAAACATCAAATAAGTTACATTGTGTGTAGACAGGTGCAGCCGCAAAAAATTTGTTTCGTTTAGGATTTTGTTTATTTCGGGTCCTGTATGTGTTTCGTTTTGGGTTTCGGATTCGTAATTCGGATTCGTAATTTGGACGAATTTCTGATATTTGGGGTTTTTGCGCGAACAGACGAATGAATTGGCACAGTTGACATTTCTGGTTGCTTTGCTCTAGTCTTCACTATTAAAGGGACATTAGAATCCTTTTATTATTTTTTTTATCCGTTTAAACGTTGACAGTGCATGCACAGAAACATGAAGTAATGTTTTGTTTTTATCTTCACATGCTATGAAATCCTCTTTTTTAAGTCATTATCCTAAATTTCTAATTTTGTTTCCGAATCCAAAATTGCGGACCTGGATGCTTTCGGATGAATTCCGACATGGTACATTTCGGAAATTTGTGGATTCAGAGCATCCAAATTTCCGCAATGTACCATGTCCGAATTCATCCGAAAGCATCCTGATCCGAAATTTTGGATTCGGAATTTCGGATTCAGTACGAATTTCGTACAAATTTTCGATTCGGAACGAAACTAATCGCACATGCCTAATTGTGTGTATATAAACACAATAATGCAACGTAATGCTTCCTCACCTGTGTTTTACCACCAGTACTTTCTTGCACAGCAGAACGGGACAGGGCAGTTGAGGCACAAAAGCAAGAGAAACATCCACTGAATATATTGCTAATGCCAAATGCAATGAATTCCTATAAAGAAAACCAGATAATATAATGTATTTCCCATAACATATTTTTGTGTATTGGATTTTTTTGCACAAGATACATTTTACATATCTGTCTCTCCATGTATGGATGGGGCTATGTGTAATTGTTATATGTTTCTATACTGTACCTGGTTTCCGTCAATTTCATAGTTGTACTTTATGGCATACACTTTTCCCAAAGAGACAGCTAGGGCATAAGCCAATATTCCAATGGAAATGGCAGGTACAATCATCTGAGAGAACAAGCTTACATCTGGTGCCACAGGTGGAATGAAGCTGTGTTTATAATAAAGAAAAAAACATAACATTGGAAAGTATGGAAATTCGAAAAACCTCTAATGTGATAATTCTATCCCAAAGCAAGAGCAGTACCAGGAAGTGGTACATTTTGTAACTTAGAATGACCATAAGTAGAGGCAAAGTTAAAGAGTCCAATGTGTTGCCACTGGAGTTTTTTAACTTCACCCACCCCAACATGCAAATTTCTCAATTCATGTAACTAATGCCACACCCCCAAATTCTCTACAACTATATGCCCAGCATGAGACAATACTATTAGAGTCTCAGTGAAGAAACTTTCAAGTTACTTGGTACACCTTTTGTTCCTGTTCACACCTAGACATTTTTACGTGCACACAGATGTGCACGTAAATACGCAAAACATAAAAAGCAATGCATACATATGGGGCTCATTCACACTGGTGCGTTCGTCCACGGGAAAAAAATACATGTGCGATTTTTTTGGCAGATTTCACAGCATTCTGTCCCCAACAGACTGTAGTGTAGCCACAAAGGCACGCAAAACCGTGCATCTTCTAAAAATTCTGGGTTTAAACTTGCGTTTTTACGCTCATAGAACGCACTAAATTCCAAACGCCTATGTGTGAATGGAGACTTATAGTAACATACAATCACAACTGTGGGGAAGAGGAACAACTGCAGCACGGCTTCAGTAAGTATAAACAGAATGAGAATGGGGAAGTGATATCATATAAAACATAAATTTCATTTTGGTGCATCCCTAAGTGATGCAATTACAAAAAAATGAATACAAATTCTAGTTTTATCAACAGGACAAATTATTTTAAAAAATGCTCACTTTTTATCTACAATAATACTAACAAGAGGCTGATGTATAAATCTTCCAACCATGCATAAAGCTAAGTGAATGCGATTCACAAGGCATAACCGCCACTAGTTGGGGCCAAAGGGCATAGGATATTTCTGTGCTCCTCAGCTCCAAATAATGGTGGTAAGTGCAAATAGCATTTGACCAGATGGGTGGAGGGTGGAAGATTTGTACAGTAGCCCCTAGTTGTTTTAAAACCAACACTGGTCAAACCAGAAAAGAAGCGTATTTGAATTTTGTTGCACCTTTTATCTGAGGCTTGCATAGAAAATAGGACAACATTGTCATAAGAAAGCCTTGTTAAATATATATATATGTTATATA
>NW_017307544.1:450158-466151 GCF_000935625.1 Nanorana parkeri | reverse complement strand
TGTATATTATATATATATATATATATTATATATATATATATATATAACTGGGACTGCCTGTATTGTACTCACATCTTCAGCGGCTTATGTCTTCCATCTTTTTCTCTCCAACCAATCCAGCCTCTGTCAGATAATTCAACATATGACACTCCAAGGAATGTCAAATGCCTATGTCACCCACTGCGTGCTTTGGTTCCATCCAATAACTCCTATGTCACTACAGGACATGGCAGTGATGAGGGATCAGAGGATGGAACCATGAAGCAACTTTAGGGATGCTGATGGGTCTGATGGAGGTACAGTATTGAAATGGAGGAAAGGTAGGAATCGAAGGCCACCTGAGAGGGGAGATAAAAGTTCCTCTATTGCAGGGAACTGGCATTTCTATTTTTTAGGCAATTAGTAGGGTCACCTGAAGGAATATAACTAATCCTATGGAAAAATTTAATAAAATGAATGAACACTTACCCACTTGGAACATTCTTAACAATAGCAGCATTATAGTTCTCCTCCAAGTTGACTCCATATGAAATCCCAGTTGCAACTATTGCCTACAAAACATTTAAAAATAAGCAAATTGTACAGCCACTTATTAAACAGAATGCATGGTGCAATATACAGAGGCAGCAATTGATCAAAACTGGAGCAGACAGAATCTGGCGCAGTTGTCTATGGCAACCAATCAGCATCTCTCTTCAGTTTGCTCAGGTAAGATTTGAAAATGAGACAGAGAAGCTGATTGGTTGCAGTGCAAATCTGCTCCAGATTTTGTCAGCTCCAGTTTTGATAAATTCCCCCCAGTATGTATTGTAAAGTAAGTATTATGTTTAAGTGCACAATGTCTACAAGAGTTCAATTTCACAACTATGCTGCATACAACTGCCTCATGGTCTTTAGCTCTAATTATTACCAAGGGAAGGACTGCATTACACCTGAAAAATCCATACTGTAAATATTACACAACTATTTCACTACAGCCCTAGGAATGTAGTGTACAATAATACACAAATATTATATATTTGGATGCCCCAGTCTGTATTTGATAAATTTCAGTGTTCAAATACCAATAACATTTCATTACTTTCCAAATTTCTGGTATAAGCATAATTAACAGTTAATCATTAATATTTTACAGACAGTCTTACTTTCTTAAATGCTCCCTATGTACCCACTCATCGGAGTATCCCTCTATGCTGGGCCATTTTTGAGGGACCAGGCAGTAACCACTTGCCGTTTTATTCCTGGCTGTTGTGCTCCACTGTGCAAGTGCAACTACATGCTCCATAGAGATGAATGGGAGAGCCTAATTTAGCTGTTCTTGTAATCTATATGGGGCTTGTATACATGCCTGCACAGTGGAACACAACAAATAGGGGGAAAGTTGAAAGTAAACTGATGGATGGGGACAACACTGCATCTGAGGGTTGATTTTGTATTTTGTTTGCTACCTAAAGGGGTGGGGGGACACACAGGGAGTGCTTTGTATAAAGGTGAAGCAACGTTTTAAAGTTAACATACTTATTATTAGGGATGCACCGATACCGATACTAGTATCGGTATTGGTGCCGATACCGAGTATTTGGGTGAGTACGAGTACTCGTCCAAACGCTCCGATGCCTTCCCAAATACCAGAAGTTCCGGTCAGAGGAAGATTTCCTCTGACCAGCAGTGGCGTAGGGGAACAAACAGCCGGCTCCTTGCTGATTTGCAGGGAAGCCGGCTTTCCAGCCAATCAGCATGGAGGCGGTTCCTCGTCCAATCAGGAAGCCGGGAGGCAGGTCATTACTTGCTGCCCGGCTTCCTGATTGGCCGGGAAGCCGGCTTGATGCGGATTGGCTGGGAAGCCGGTTTCCCAGCTAATCACAATTGAGCCGGCCAAACAATATGGAGCTAGTTTCCAGGCAATCAGGAAGCCGAGCGGCATGTCATTATCCGCCGCCCGGCTTTCTGATTGCCCGGGAAGACGGCTCCATGCCAGCAGAAGCACCGGTATCGGTACTCGTTGTCTGCGAGTATCGAAAGCAAAATATTGGTACTCCATACTGAAAAAACGGTATCGGTGCATTCCTACTTATTGTATGAACTATTGAAGCTGGCTAATTGATTGAGATACTGATGACTCATGTCACAATGTTTTAACAATAATTATATATTTTTTACTAAAATAACTTTCACTTACACAATAGAAAGTTTGAATATGAACCCAAAGTTTTACAACTATATAGCTATTAACAGATTCAGAGAATTAACCTACCACAATTACTTCAATAGGAACCGGAATACGTAGAATATGTTTGTATCTTTCATTTAGGTCTTTCACCACTAAACATAATACTAAAGTTATAAGTCCAGCAGTAAGATCTGCAAAGTTGGTTTTCCCAATATTGGCAAAAATGTCCATAGTGGTCTAAATAAAAATAATAACACAGGGTTATATTTTTAGTATATAATTAATCTTATTAAAGCACATAAATGTTTTGTACAAATATGCCCCTAGGAATTCAAAGTAGCCGTTAGGCATAATAACATCAGAATAATGCACGATTTGCCTCCAATACTCGTAAGGGCCAGTTCACACCATATGCAGTTGTGATGCAGTCCGTTTATTTGACTGCTGACGTCAAAATACATCACAATGCTTTCCTATGGTCTTTCTTGTGCTTAATTCACACTGCAATGGTGTGAATTAAGCACAAGAAAGCCCATAGGAAAGCATTGTGATGTATTTTGACTGCAGCAGTCAAATAAACGGACTGCATCACAACTGCATATGGTGTGAACTGGCCCTAAAACAAGGAAACAAACACAGAGCTCTGATCAAAATCCATTCCTAGTTTCCCAATGCTACAAGGCTGCAGTAAATACTGAAATTCATCACGTCTTTGGCCCTAGAGAAAGGCAGATTTTCTTCAAGTAAGATGGACAATATAATCCACTGCATGGAGTGAACCACTGGCATTTAAATGCTCTAAAGGGTACTTATACATTTATAGAAGAGCCGAGATGGATTGGTAAAGCCAGACAGCGTTTTAAAACTAGGATTTGATTACGCGTGCTAAGTGAACAAATGGAAAGAAACCTGTAGTGTGGAAGTAAGGAAGTGGCAATTGCTGACCTCTCCTTCTGAATATAATAGTTCTTTGACCGTGAATTTAAAAAACTTTTCCTTGTGCTGGGGTTAAGGGCTTGTTTTTCTCTATGGGGATGGAATAAAGCAGATATACTCACCAGATCTATGGTCCCGCCAGGCTGCTAGACTGGTCCCCTGGAACCCCTTCTCCCCTGGGCTCAGATGGTCTAAGGACCGCTGACATCATGTCTAATGCTGGTCCATTGACTTGCATTAGATGTGTAGACTTTGAGGGGTATTACACAGCTAGAGCGGATGGGGACAGAGGTGAGTTCCAACTGCTGCAGGACCAATTATCAGGTGTGCATATCTTCTTTATTCCATCCCCTAGAGAAAAATGAGCACTTAACCCTCGCAGGGCACGGGTAGCCCCTCTGCAAGGTAAAGTTTTTCAAATGCCCAGAGTTCTTCTTCAATGCTGGACCAGTGGTCTCAGTACTTTCTCAGTCACCAATCTTGCTTTCCTCATCTACATGCTTTTTTAAAGTCAAGTTTCTCAGAAAGTATTGCCAAAGCCAGGCAACTAGCATTTTCTGAAGTGGATCAGCAGCCTCTGTATTTCTCTCATTACGGGTTTACTTTAAGACTTGTTACAGTTTTTTTCACCACTGCATCATATTGATTGACAGCACAGCTTACATAAATATCTCCCATTGCTTTATGGGTGCAGATTTGTTCTCCTATTCCAAACAAAATCACTGCACATCCTTGGCATTTGCAAAGAATATCCAGGATATGGGGTTCAGTATGACACTGCCAGCAACTGCTTGAGTAAAATCTTCAGCTCAAGCAAAGCTGAAGAGAGACATAGCACCTCCTCAGGACACTAAGTTAAACTGAACTTTTGCTGCACATGCAGAAGTATGAGCTTTACATAGGGCTGTGCCTTTTGCTTTGTCTAGTATCCAACTTTTAACAACGCACATACGCATATGTAGATGATTGAATCCTGCCTCCACCAATAAATGCCGGCAGAAAATGTTATTTTAAAAAAAAATGCATTGTGTTTACGCAACATAACTACTTTAGACAACATCACCCATAAACTCAGAACTAGCTTACCTGCTGGTAGCCACAATAAAACAGACAGACACAGGGGGCCAGTGTCTAAATACCTGTCTGTGCTTTCCAATCAAAGCGAATTAGATTCAAGTTGGCATTTTTCCAGTTCATAATAATAATAATAAAACAAGGAACCTGAATTGTTACAGTGTGGCTAAATCTAAATTCCAGAAGGATTAGATTTGTCCCCAGCAGTTGTACTAAAACGTGCTTGGAATCAACTGTGAAATTGCTTTCTTCTGCTTGTAAAATGACACTAAACTCAGGAATGAAGTCTTAAAAATACATTCAGGTATCCTAACTATTAACAAAAATGTATCTTATTTGTGTATCACTCAGCTGTAGACCCTCAAATCATCTCTGAATTGGTGCTGACACTGTCCTTCCTTCTGGAGGGTGTCTATTTTTCTTCCCCATGGTCCCTTTGTGTGTTGTAAAATAGTCACCACTCCAAGCTCCCTCCCGTGATGGAATACAATCTCACATTTACCTAGCTAATTTGATTGAGATTGTACTCCATCACAGGAGTGAGCTTGGAGCTGTGGCTACATTACAACACACACAGGGACCATGGGGAACAAAAGTAGTCAACCTCCAGAAGGAAGGACAGTGTCGGCACCAATTCGGAGATGATTTGAGGATCTACAGATGAGTGATATACAAATAAGATAAAACATTTTTTAATTAAGATACTTCAATGCATTTTTAAAGGAGAACTATGGGGTTAAGGCTTTTCCCCATAGTTCTCCTTAGGGTAATAGGACTAGCGTCCTCCCGTCACCCTAGGCTCAGTATACCACGAGCTGTAGCTCGCGATATACTGAGACGCCGCAGTATGCCGCGAGCTGCTGTTCGCGGTATACTAAGATGCCGCAGCTGAAGCGGATCCCGACAATTATGTTTGGATCCACCAAGCTGCGTGACTGACAGCTGGCTCTGCCTATCTAGAGGCAGAGCCAGCTGTACCCGCCCCCTCCCCCGTCCGTTCCGCCAGTCAGCGCTGGTGGATCGGAGCGGGGAGGGGGGAATCCAGCCCCTACCCTGTCACGGCAGAGAGCCGTGACAGGATCGAGAGGTGAGGGAACCCGGTATGTGTTCGCTCACCTCCCGATCTACTGAGCCGACCTGTGACAGTCTCATTGTCACAGGTCGGCTAGAACTATGAGGATGAATGAAAAGCACTCACCTCATAGTTCTCCTTTTAGGGTTTAACTACTGAGTTTAGTGTCACTTTAATTGTTTTAATTGATACGTCTTCTTAACATTAAACCCTTATAAATAGCTCCTAATACCAATATAAACTACTATAGGACTAATAACTGTTTGAAAAGACTTGTTACACACATTAAATATGACATCATTATTTGACTTTTTTGTTCCTATGACATTATTGAGAATGAAAGGAGGAGCATGACACCATCATTAGACATAATCATTGTGGAAAGTTGAATGGAGCTGAAATTATGAGAAGCTATTTAGTCACTGGCGTGCCAGACAGGTATAAATAGCCAGCATGTAAATTAACTTGCCAGTAACCAAACAAAAACTGCAATGTTGTTTTAAAGTGCATTGTTTTTTAATAGCTCACTGGTAAATATGTAAAAGTTTTAAGAGGTTCAGCATAAAAGATATTTCAACTAAACTGATATAATGATAATCAATATTTTCAAAGACACGGCTGGCTCACTTTCCAGTAATCATATAGAAAACATTTCGAGTTCATAAATCACATAGATATGAAATTTCTCTTTTTGTGCATGTGAGCATACGTTTACCTGCAGATTTGTGAATGATATCAGTAGCTGTATCAGGTGTAAATAATATCACTACAATGTAAATTCAGTTTTACACACTTACATAGACCATTGATAGGATTCCACTATAGTTGGTTGAAGGTACATTGAATATCAGTTTAACCTGGGAGATAAATACTTGGACTGCAGCAGCTGTGGTAAATCCACGGACTAATGGGTCCCCCAAGTATCTCACAACAAAGCCAAACTGGAAAGCACCTAATATAAGCTAAGGGGAAACACATAGATAAGACTGTTAAACAGTTGATGCAAAATTGAAAATATAGTTCATATAAGTTTACAGTACTAAGAAAATTGAATTTCATTAATGTGCTATTATGAGGCCTTTGACAAAGGTATAATGATAAATTAAGTTAAACATTGGGAGCTAAAGTATGTGACTATACTGCACAGGACATACTAAAAAGTGAGGTAAAAATAAATGTATCTAAATATATTTACATGCATAAGGGTTACATGCACAGCCAAAGCTTTTTTTTTTTAGTTTTAGATAGTGTAGAAGGGTTAGAACCCCAGTTAGATTTGTATTGCTGTCTGTGTCTCTTCTGGGAAAATCAATCCGATTAGTGCTGGTGCCTAGGGATGTGTGCGGGCCTGGTGCAAATTGAGTTTTCCTAGTGCCCATGCAAAACTGTCAATGACACATCCCCTTCCTGGCCCAATCAGCTGTAGCCAGGGCATTTCCCGCCCTGCAGCTACACGTAACAAATGGTTAGGGAATGTCACTGCCACAGCTAATTGAGCCAGGAGGGGGAAGTTGTGCGTAGGTTCGGGCGAACTCAGTTCACACCAAGCCTGCGCACATCCCTTGTGCCCACTGTTAAAAAGACTGAAAGCGTGAGGAAAATCCAAACTTTTACAGCTAAACAGAACCGGAACAAGCGGTGAGGGGAAATCTTCTGAAGGGGACACCTATTCTGGTGACAGTGGTCTAAGAGACGAATTCCTTTAAATGTCTAGATATTTCCTTTAAGTTTGAGTTGCTTCTTCAGAACAAGAAAGCAAAAAATAAACTGATAGGGGTTTTAACCCTTCCCTATTCTTTTGGCTATACCTACACGTTAAGAATGGATACAGTATTTGTATATGTAACAAATTTTACAGTTGAAGCTAAAATGATTATAAGGTATCTGCCAACAATTATAAATGATGTTTGTAACTGCAAGTTCAACGTTCCAAAATAAAATAAACAATACATTAACCCCACTCATTATTAAAGAGACATTGTCACCTTTTCTATGCAGGGCAAAGTGACACCCCAAACCCTTTTTAATCACTGTGCCAGCATTCGCCTACTGCACCTTCCCCAATGACAGCTGTTGACCCTAGTCAGTGCCAGTGCCACATGGGCAAAGCAACAGTGTCTCCTTAAGGCAAAAAAAGGAGAAGGTGCAGATGTATTGCCCAATACAGTATTTGAAAACACTGCCATATTACCAAGTTCTTATTGACGGAACTCTATTGATTACCAATACTACAATCAAATCATAAAGATATTACTTGCCTCAATTATCTGTATAATAAATGTAAAAGTTTCTTAGATTAAGAACTAGGTAGATAGATTTCATACGTCCCTCTCTGTAAAAAGCATGTTAAAAAACAACAAGAGGCAGAAAACAATTGGGAAAAACAATTATGTTAAAAAATGTAAAGTAGAATGTAGAATGTACTGTGTGCTTTTTTTTAATTCATTAGATGTTGCCTAAGTGGTTTGGATTCTGGAAATAGTGCCTATGTTGCTACTACCCCTTACCAACCCACCACAGTTAAGTGATCTCTCATGTAAACCTTGCCTTACAGGAAATATGTTCAAGAGTGTGCTGTTATAATATAGGAAATGTGATGTGCGTTACCTGGATGATTCCAATCAAGAAGCTTAGCGTACTTGAAATGACAACCCTTGCAGCATCCCGGGCTTCATAATCTATCATTGTTCCATTTAATTCTGTGGAGTTGCTAATTAAAAATTTTTCATCTGGAGCCATGGCCAGCACGACTTGTCCCACCATCAAACAGATAACCGGAAATGGTCCTATTGGGAAGCATGGATACTGATGATGTACACCCTATTCCAACAGTAGACTTAAACAAAGGACACAAAAACATGCAGGTAATCAAAGTAGATCTAAACCCTTACTGAGTAACATTTAATAAGCTAAAGCAATGTTTGAAATAAACAATTGTCATGTTTGTTTTTTCATAAAATACAGTTGTACATCTTGCACCCAGCAATGCTGATCTCCTGCAACCTCTTTCAGACACTTCCTGTCTACATGCTCTCACTCCAGCGCTAGTTGCACATATTTGTGCTGCAACCAACACCTGTATTTTCCCACCAGGGTGTATGCAAGAGTATGAATATGGAAAAGCACTGTTAGGAGACAAATACATGAAGGGCCTGAACAAGTACCTTCATGGCACGCTCACCAAGTTGTATTTTAATAAAAGCCACAAATGTAATAAGATTTAAAACAACATTAAAATGTTAAAGCTAATATGATATTTTAGTGACTGTGTTTAAGGTGCCCACACACCTTGCAATAATCGTATGATAATCTCGGGAAATCCAGCGATCGTACGATTATCGTAAGGTGCATGGAAGCCATGCGACCTCTACTACTGTAAGGTTGCACGACTTTTATCTTAGGAACATGTTCGAAAACCCGCCGAGCATCGTACGATGTTCGGCGGGTGTGTAGCATGTTCGTAAGATAAAGCCGGACGGGCCAGTGTGCGCAAGCGCACACTGCCCGTTCGGCATTGCGGTCATCGGAAGCCCACCCCTCAGCGGGGCGGGCTTGCGATCATCGCAAGTACAATCTGCCTATGCAAGATAGGCAGATCGTACATTTTTTTAATTACCTTACAACCATCGTAAGACAAAAATGGTGTACATTTTTAAATGAAAATTACATTAAGCTGGTCCACTGGTATAAAATCTGAAGGAAATGGATTTTGTATTTCCCATAAAGACCAATTAGGGTCTAGCTGTTATTTTAGATCTGGTTAGAATATTAAAGTAAGCATCTGACTGGCTGCTATGAGCAACAGAAACCTTTTCTTTCCTGTACTCTTCATATAAAAAGAAATCTCTAGAAGTGAAAAATGCTGTATGGCCGTGTTACATACCAACTGCAATGTGCCGAGATGTTCCCAGGAAGAAGTATGTCAGGATAGGGAAGAACGAGGAATAAAGGCCAAATCCAACAGGAACCTCGGCAAGTAATGCAAAAGCCAGACCTGCAATCAGACAAAATACCATGTACGTGAATGTTAGTTGTCACAGCTTTCTGCTAGAGAACTTAAATCAAATCCATTCTGCTGGATAAGACAAACGCTCGCAGCATTAACGGTGCTGATGGAAACCTGTTAAGGGAGAAAAATGCTGCCATCATTGTCCACCTATGAAAACCCTCCAGCTGCACTACTTAGTAAGTCACTGACCAGGAAGGTGCATGCAAGTCACCACTTCCAACTTCACCAGCTATACCCTTATTCCAGGTCAGTGACTCACAAAGTAGTGTAGATGAAAGATCATCATGGCAGCCAAGCAACTAGCATTTTAAGAGATGATGAGCATTGTCAATGCACATATTTATCTCACTGTAAACTGGTTTCTTTTGGTCATACACAGAGCTTAATTCACAGCTTATTAGCCTCACAAGAGTAGGTCTTTGTTTAATTAAGATAAAGGGAGATCTACATCTTAAAATACTTTGAAGCAGCAATAAACAAAACTAAAAAACTAAAAACAACTCATCTTATAAAAAAGAGCTCTTATTAACATATTAACACATGCAAATATGTATGTGTGCATGTGATGTTTAGCTAAATGCAAGCTGGATGAGTTAACATAGATTTTCTGTGTCCAAGTTGAACGTTTTCTGTTCTTTGAGGCACAGATACCTAGGGACATTCAATCTTAGAAATACATCTGAGGAGGTAATGGTTTCCAAAGATGCTGGATTGCACTTTATACCCCCAAAAATGATAGCTAAAGTAAAGAAAGATCGATGCCACAAAGTATGAAGTCAATAGGTAAGAGCATAGTCCATAATTGAGCTGTAGCTAGGGCAGGTGGTGTTAAGTCAGAGTCATAAAACAGGCAACATAAGGTCATGTGGCATGCAGAGGGAGTCATAACATACACCCAGGACAGAGAATTCGGAGTCATAACAAGAAAAGCAACAGGAATCACAGATGAAGCACCATTGCACCATAAAGCAGAAAAAACTATTTTGTCAGGTTAAGTACCAGGGCAGTGAGCAAAATGTACGGTATATCACTGATGCACACCTAACAGCATGCTCAGCACTGTAGTGATAGCTTGGTAAGAGCGCATTTTGGCTGAGTTTGCCAACGCCTACCCTAAACTATTAGCAACAATTCCCTCTCCCGTCCCAATCAGTTGTGGCAGGCACACTTGCCACCCCAAAGCTACATGTCACAAAGGGGCGGGGAATGCGACTGATTGGGCCAGGAAGGCAGTGTTTCGGTCATAGTTTTGAGCAGGCTTGGGCAAATTGGGTTCACACCAAGCCCCAGCTCAGCAGGACACAGAGATGCAAGTGAAGCTGGTTTCGGGGACAGAGCACTGGTGTATTTCCATAGGTGTTGAGTACGAGTGTCTAATTTCTTACAGTACCCTCTCTTATTGTTATTTGTGGTACTTCCTGTTTGTTGTTTGTTCGGAGGTTGTTCGTTAGGAGTAATCACCACCCTAGGTGGATCCGTAACATCCCAGAAGGACAGTTTTGTCGATTAAGACGAACGTGTACGAGGGATGAGGACTACCTACAACAAGGGGCAATTCTAGCAGATACATTTTTACAAAAAAGATTAGGTTGGATTAGGCCGGTTTATTCGATTACATTTAGAAATGCTTTGCTAAAGACACCGTTTGTAAATATTATTTTATTCAGTTTTTACAATTGGACAATAAACGTTATTTCACGAGGAGAAGGTGCCATTCTTTTTTATGTCTTGCATATAAATGTGTATATATGTGTGTGTGTGCAAATAAGTTGTATGAGGAAAAAGCTTACCTTGTAAAGTAGCAACAAGTCCTGTGCAAATTCCTGAGACAAAGTCATGTAAAAGCCATTCTTTCAGTCGGTACTTAGGCAGCCAGTTAAGGACAGGGAAAAATGTCTTAAGTTTTTGTCGAGCTGTTACGGGTGTGCAACTGTCAAACAACACTACTTTAGTCGTAATCACACAATTCATGTTTCTTTAACACTTCACATGCAACAAAAAAAGTATACAATTAAATAGGTAAAGAACTAATAATGAGTTTTATACAGGACCACATCGAATCACATTCAATGTCAACAAATGGCTGTTTGTGCTCTTGCCCACACTGTGTGTAAATGTAAACCTGAAAATCCCCTCCATTAATAGAGATGAACCAAACTTGTCATAATTTGTAGGAGCATGCTTGTGACTGGACAGTGAAGAGGCAGCTCTGTTATGAGCTAATCTCTCTGCCACTCTGCTTTTTCTTCCTGTCAGCGTGCTCCTTGTCAGCACATGAACTAGTTGAATCCTTGCGCTGCTTCTTCTCTCCCGCTTAGCTCTGCTGTACAGGAACTTCAAGAGGCTGATACCAAATCAAATTAAGGTATTTACACTGATTGCACTTAAATGATTACAGAGCTGCAATAATGTGTGTCTTTTATATCTGCCTGCAATTTAGCTTTAGGGCTAATGTACACAGTTTCTGGTTGATGAATTTCAGATAAGTTTATTACATCTCTACATGCATTTACCATACTTTTATATTGACATGTATGGAGGTATAATAGGAAAGCACAAACTGATCTCAATGCTAGGATTAATGTTCAGTTCACCTGTCTGGATTTGTGGCAAATTGTCCCCACAATTAAAAATGTTGAATAAACAATGGGTATGTTCTTTAAGGCTCCATTCACAGCTAGGCGTATTGTCGCAGCTGATTTAGCATGACAAAACGCTCCACCCAAGGAATCCCATTAATTTCTATGACCCCTGTTCACACCTGTGAGCTTTGTCACAAGCAGAAATAGGCCCGTCGCTCAATATAGTACATGAGCTACTTTGGGGCAGATTTCACAGCGTTTGTCCCATAGACCCAATAGAAAATGCTTGAAAACGTGCATTGTGGTTTATTTATTTTGCCTATTCACATGAATGTGCCAAAATCTGCTCACAAAAATGCACAACTTAATATATGCATGTAAAAAGTGAGCAAAAACGCACGTAAAACGCGCCTTATAGGTGTCACCTAGGTGTGAGTGAAGCCCAAAAGAATAGATGATGTGAAAAATATTACCCACCTGCAGCTGTTTATCAGTCTTTTTGGAATACTTTTCGGAATAATTTCTTTCTTTTCATTTTCTTGCTGGAAGTTGAGTTCGGAGTAAATTGAACGAGATACAAGATATTCATCATATGCAAGAATAGGCGCATCCATCCTTTCTGATGTAATCTGATGCAGGGATCAAAAAGGAAATATTTATCAGGAAGATCATTGACATTACATAGCAATATGCCTTATTACACTCAGAAAGCAGCATATGGAAATAATAAATAACAGCAGCAATAACAGTATGTAACAACTGGACACATATTATAGATTATTGTTTCAGGCTCTCTCTTATAACAAGGGTTCCAACCCCTCTGGAGAATGTCTTCCGTATATTTGTACTTTTGTTTTCCAACCAGTAATATTGATATTAGCTGCTTAGTGTGTTTTCTGCCAGTGTACATTTTATCAGAACGAAGGTTCCAGGAGACCTCACGCGTTTTAGGGATCTGCGACTCCTTCATCAGTGCTGTGAACAAAAGTAACTTGGAGCTACAACAGAAAAGGCAACAAAAAAGTGTTACTTTTGCTTACAGCCCTAAGCTGTAGAGGTGGCAGATCCCTTAAAACATGAGTCTCCTGGAACTTTGAATAAGCATTCCAACCACATAAATCATAATTGTTGCATTGAACACTCCTCGGACATGGTCACTGCCGCTCCTGACACAGTGAAGTGCTTGTTTTATTTTTGTTCTACCTCAGGATTTTAATGCTGTCTAGGTTCCTGCTGAGAACACTGTCTCTCAGTTTCTGTCCTGGAAAGAGGAACCGATGAGAATTCTCTCTAACAAAACAACTTTTTTTAGTCAAACAAGTTTTTTTTACTTTTCCTAGAAAAACACACACATGTATGAGGTAACAAGAGTACAAAACTCATGTGGATGTATGTTCCAATGGACACATCGGGCAACAAAATGCAAAAATGCAGTAGAGTGTAATAAGCAAAGTCTCTGGTGTCTGACATTGAGATAATGGGTACTAATGAGACAAGGTCCAAAGAAAGGATAGAGAAAGAACAGAGTGAAGAGAGATCAAGAACAAGGGGAAAGAAAAGGAAACAAGAAAGCAAGAAAACTGGAGACTAGAAACCACGACTAGGACAGGAGGCCAAGGAATGAAATCATATACCCTATCAGAGTAAGATACCAAGACTCAGGAAATTCAGAATAGCGTCCATTAATATTAACCTCACTATTCAAAGAATAATTCTTGTAATTTCTCAGAGAGAGCAGGGGCCAGGGAGCAACCTAACAAGGACTGAAATATATCTGAAACTCTATAAACCATCCATATTTGACCATGAATGTCCAAAACAACTATTTCAATAGAATGAGGGGGAATAAGGTCTTCTGCCCATCTTTTTTCGCATGTCTTATGTATGTATGCATGTACTGTATGTAAATATGTACTGTGTTTCCAACTAGTAGTATTGATTTTACCTGTTGAAGTGTGCTTTTTCCTCCAGTGTACATTTTATCAGTGTTAGGATCCAGAGCGCCTCCAGGTGGAGCTGGAGACAAGCCCTGCAGTTCCTGTGCTCACCTGCAGGTGTCTCCAGGAAGCCAGGAGCTGTTAGGTACCAGACCACCACTGGGTGGTGCTGGAACCTACAGCTCCAGTGCAGAGTGGACCTAGGCATTTTACGACCCACGGGCCAGTGCGGGCCCTTTGGCTGTCCCTGTGGGGCCCACGGTCTGGACATGAACTGATAGCCGACCTGCGTTCAGTTATGGCTGGCTGACAGTGCATGTGGAGGCCCCCTCCTCTTCAGTTGTTGGTTGCTAGTACCGCTGGCATCCTAGCAACCAATGACATCAGGTATCAACCTTCTCTGGAGTCACTGGTTGCTAGGATCACTGGCATCCTAGCAACCAAAGATATCAGGTGTCCACCTCCCCTGCAGTCATTGGTTCTAGTGGTCCTAACAACCAGTAATGTCAAATGTGTTCCCTGCCCCCAGCATTACAGGAGGACAAGAGTATCTTCTTCCTTCCTCACCTGCAGCTTGCTCAACCTCCTATCTCCAGTCTCTGACCTAGTAATAAAGTAGGAAAATTAGGTATGTGGGGACAAAGAATGTAAGGGGGCACTCTGATGGGGAGAACTAATTATTAGTTGCATCCACCAGAGTGCCCCTTACATTAGTTTCCCCCTATCAGATTGTTTATCCATTTATATGTGTGTGTGTGTGTGTGTGTGTGCGCCAACCCACCTTTACAGTAATGTGTTGGCCCTCCACAACAGTCCCAGTTTCTCATGTGGCCCCTTGAGAAAGTGAATTGCCCACCCCTGTCATAGCCCTTTCCTCTTCTGGGAGTCTCTAATTGCTCTTGTTTCTTTATCCAGTTTCAGGGGGGTTGGGTGCAACTTTATGCAATACAATTAATGTGCCGTGTTTTTTAGGTGCCTAAATGCCTAGATCATTATGCACTTGTTGCAATCTGCACTAAAGATGCAGCGAGCAGAATTTATTTATTTATTATACTAAAATGCATGGATCATTTTGTATTGAATTATATTGGAACTGTACTTATCTCTTTATTTTGCAAAGCTCTAGGTATACTATTTGTGCTGTTCAAATCCTGAATAATAATACATTTTACATGTTGTATCGTTCATTTCATGGTGCTTGAGTGCTCTGCCCCTGCCAGGAGTCTTGCGCTTTGGGGTGTTAGGGAAAAGGCCCTATCTCTTCAAGAGATGGACCATTGAGACACACCCTAGTGCACTTTTTGTGTTTAATTATTGCGCACCCACCATGGGCTTCAATTAACAAAAAGTGGAATTAAAGCTTGTCTAAAGCACAGCGGAGTGAATGGCGGTTTTCATAGCATTCCTAGAACTGGGGACAGTTTATACTTCATGAAATATTGGCTGCTAGAAAGTGTGTAGTTACCAGTTAATGTTCCTTGAAAGATTTATAGGCTGACAAAGACCTGCTGGCACTGGAGGTTTCTTTGTTCATTAATATAACACGAGTCTCATGTAGTAGGGGAAGGTAGTAAACTGCCTTTAACTACTTTGTATTGTTCTCTGAGTGTTAAAACTGGTATTAACATCATAGCCAACTCAGTAACAGTTCAGGAATGAAGCTCAGAGGCTACATTTCTTGTTTCTTTGCTTCTGTCTGAATCCACCAAGGAACACTGCCACATTTGTCAGCAGCAGGGCTGTCACTAGGGTTGCCACCTTTTCTTCAAGTGAAACCCGAACACTCTAGCGCCACTAAAAAAAATTTGGGGAGAATAGAGAGAGAGTGAGGAGAGGCAGCTAGGGGAGGGAGTAATGAGACCATCTATAGAGAACTGCAAATCCCAGCAATACATTATCCAGCAATACAAAATAATGTGAAGCTACATACTCTGTGCTGTTCTGAGTTGGCGCCCTGATGTCTTCAGGTGGCCTGGTGATTTGTGCCGGCTGTGCAACTCTCGGGTGGGCTGTGCGACACTCGGGTTTCAGGGAGCCAGTGTTGTGTTGAATTACGTTCCCATGCCGCTTGGCTATTTCTGTAACCCACCTCTTCCTTCCTCTTCCCTTCAGCTGCATGGGGATCTACACAGCCCGGCCGCTCTTCTATCTCTGGTGATCTATCACTTAGAGGAAAGTCTCCTCGTTCTTCTCTATGTGATAGAGCACCAGAG
>NW_017307544.1:425788-450048 GCF_000935625.1 Nanorana parkeri | reverse complement strand
GATCGATATTTCCACCATGTAAAGCCCCAAGCTGCCTTCTCTGCAGGTCCTGTCCAGCTCTCCTAAGATTCACAGGCAGCCAATGGCGGTGCTGCACTCTCCCTCCCAGCCAATAGCAGCTGAGGAGGGAGGAGAAAGGCACATGTGACCGCTGATGAGGCAGAGGAGCCCGTAAGTGAATCGGGCAGGGAGAAATGTTTTTTTTTGTTAACCCTTGCAGCGGCAGAGCTGACAAGGGAGAGCAGCAGCAGCAGCTGCTTTCTAAGGGGGATAAGAAGAAGGGAGGAAGAGGAAGTTCCGGTGGTGCGGCTGCTCAGATCGGGCTTGACAAGGACCTCAGCAGCCGCACCTGTCACAAAATTTAAAGTGCCAGTGTCGGCACGGCCACGGAGTGTGATGTGTCCGGGTGCACACTGGCGGGGCACCCGTACACAACACACCAAAACCGGACTGTCCGGTTGAAAACCGGACGGGTGGCAACCCTAGCTGTCACCCAGACCTTTGAGGGGGGCAGAACAAAAATCATCCAGTGTTTTGCCAATGACTCACACACATATGCCATTAAGGGGAATTTTACCTTTTATTTAAAACAAAAAGTGTACACTACTTCCTAAAAGAAAAAATGTGCATTTACTATTTTTTTGCATCAGAGTCAGTAAAGCACTGCAACTGTAATCAGTAGATTGCATATGTAATGCTTTGGCTCCTGTAGACTCTTCCACATATCCTGATACAGACATTCAGTACTATGAATGCAAGAATGAATGGAGTACAAGAGCAGTGATGTTATTAGCTAATGGGACTTGTAGTGTCTCCATCCACATGTCTCCATCCACATGTCTCCATCCACATGTCCATTCTCATGTCCAAGGATCTGTGAATGGATGGTGCAGCTGTGTGGGCAGAGCCACGCACAGCCATGCCAAATTAAAAAAATTAATACAAGTCTGTGAGAGGAAGTAGCCCGCAATTCAGGTAAGTTGGGGGTCTTGCAAACTGATCATGTTTCATATTGCACCCTGAATTATAGGTGTAACATGAAACATGTTCAGCAAGGTAAACTTAGCCTTTAACAAGATTGTCTCAAATTTTTCCACCTTGGCTGTGTCGCTATTCCAAATTGTGCTGACTCGTGGGTTGAGCATGTGCTTGTGATGACCACACACTGGCCATTTAATGGGACCACGGAAGGTTAACCAAGGCCAAGGAGACCCCTTCTCAGTATTTACTATACACGTTTGTAGACTATAACCATAAAATTAACCCAAAAAATAACGGTGCAGATAGGAAAATGAAATTTCTGATCTGGCTTGCAAATTAGTCACATATAGACTCCGAGAACTAAAATAAGAAAAAAACCATACAAAATACGCAAATACTGGAGCTGTTATTTCTGAGCATTCCTTTGGTATTTGGTATTGGTGTCATCTTGATTCATTAGCTTTGAGTCACTGACCTGAAATAAATGTGCAGAAAAGTTCATTTTACTAGGTGCCTGTATTTTGAAGGTCATTGACTCAGGAGGTATTGAAGCAGGACGCAGCTAGCTAGCACTTTTTTGAACAGCTGCCGGCTCTGGTCTCGATCGACACACTTGTAGCCTGGCGGTTGAATGAGAAAACGAGAACGGTGTATGGGCAGCCTAAGGGGCATAAAAATCTTAAGAGTAACAAGATAAATCCAGATATCAAATCCTAATATCTCTAGCAGTGGGAAGGGGCAGTTTATAGTGAGGAACTAGCTCACAGGTAACTTAAAGCTGGCTATATACACTGCTCAGATTTCATCAGAGATTTGCTGACCTGGACAAAATGTGAGGAGCAGGAGCGGGTGGCCACACTATTCAACAAAAACCAGTTTTTCAACTGACTTTTGATAAAGCAGAACTCTTTGCTGAACAAGAAAAAAACTACAGGTGTATGACCAGCTTTAGTATCACCCCCTTACAGTATTTGTAATGTTGATGAATGAACGTATAACTGTACTGTTTGGAGAACAGGCTAAACCTATTCCATTATATATATAGAGATAGATAAATAGATAGATAGATAGATAGATAGATATCTCTCTATATATATATAGAGAGAGAGAGATATAAATATATCTCTATATATGTATATAGAGATATATTTATATCTCTATATACATATATATCTATATATATATATATATATATATATATACATATATATACATATACACACACACATATATACAGTGATATGCACAAAGGCTTGGGCTTTCATGATTTTCTTAGTGAAGCGAGAGCTAACTATGCAAATAAAACATTTGTGTGCATAATTACTATTTATTTGTTGAATTTAAATGACTGGATCACAAAAATCATGCCTCATGTAAAAGCTTGGGCATCCAAACTGGCAGAAATCACTGACTCCAAACAGTTTTTGTAGCCAGGTGACAGTTTGTCAAAACTGTTCCTGGCTGGTTGATGTCTTCAAAGATCTACTTTATAAAAATCAGTATAAATAAAAAAAAGAATGTGCATTAACACTGATTAACATAAAACAGTTACAGGAAACTATGATTTACACCCATACAAGATTTAAGTTTGATCACTGTACCTGCCGCTTGTCAGTCTTAAATGAGGAATCTGACCCAAAAATGTATAGGAATCAGAATATATAGACACTGTAGCCTGAGGGAAGCTGTGATTTGGGTGAAACCAGTTGGAGTGAGAATGAACCTGCCAGCTGACACATGCATACTGACCCTCAGAGATTTTCTCCATGCTAGTTAATTTTTCAGTCATCAGTGTCAGGAGATGTATATACATTCCATAGTAAACAGAAGCTATTAGAATGTCATGTTCCTATGATGCCATTGTGCATTCAGCCATTTATATACAGTATATTATTTATATAACACACACAAACAATACCTAATTCATTATTCCGATTAAACACATCTCAGTATCTTTGCAAGTTTTATGTATCTAACTGTAGTATTGGCATACTACATTTGCTAAAAGGAAGTCTCATTGGTTGCTATGGGTTGCTGAAATACACTATAAAGGAAATGTATTCAGTGTAACCCTTTATAGTTACATAATAAATAATAGCTTCTGATTACTCTTTTAGGGCTCACACTTACATGCACATTCGTCTGTACATTTTGTGGCATGTTGCATTGAGCTAGCCCGTTCATTTTAATTGGGCCTTTAATACACACCCATGGGCCAAAAACATACCTGTCTCATTATTCCAGTCCACCTCAAGGAACAGAGCTGTGGGGTAACACTATTGAGGTAGCAGATGGGGGGTAGAACCACAGCACATAGCTGAATGCTTAAAATTTCAATGCCGGGCGCAGCTCTTCAAGAAAACGATGACTGAGACTGGTAAGAATTAGTAATGTACTTTTAGAGGATGTTTTCTTTTCTGACATTCATTTTCAATGACACCCCATTGCACTAAGGCAAGGGTGGGCAACTCCGGTCCTCCAGCTGTGCTTTCACTACAAATCTCAATATGCCTCTGGAAGTCATGCCTATAACTGTCAATCTTGCAATGCCTCATGAGACTTGTAGTTCCACAACACCTGGAGGGCTGGAGTTGCCCACCCCTGCACTAAGGCAGTGCAGATGTTAGTAAATTTAAGGCCATATCTGATTTTCAGGATATTTTGGTGCACTGCTAGCCATTAATTTTTAATCAGCTAGTGGTCAGTGGGGATAATGCTTCTTACATTGGTGGTCAGTAGGGAGAATGCTTTTGATATCAGTGGTCAGTGAGGAGAATGCTTCTTACATCGGTAGTCACTGGGAAGAATGCTTCTTGTATTGGTGGTGAGTGGGGAGAATGCTCCTTACATTGGTGGTCACTGGAAAGAATGCTTCTTAAATTAGTGATCAGTAGGGAGAAGGATTCTTACATCTGTGGTCAGAGGGGAGAATGCTTCTTACATTAGTGGTCAGAGGAGAGAATTATTCTTACACTGGTGGTCAGTAGGGGGAATGCTTCTTACATTGGTGGTCAGTAGGGAGAATGCTTCTTACATTGGTAGTCAGTAGGGAGAATGCTTCTTACATTGGTGGTCACTAGGAAGAATGCTTCTTGCATTGGTGGTCAGTGGGGAGAATGGTTCTTACATTGGTGGTCAGTAGGGAGAATGCTTCTTACATTGGTGGTCACTGGGAAGAATGCTTCTTGCATTGGTGGTCAGTGGGGAGAATGGTTCTTACATTGGTGGTCACTGGGAAGAATGCTTCTTTGGGGAGAATGCTCCTTCCATCGGTGGTCAGCAAGGAGAATGCTTCTTACTTTGGTGGTCAATGAAAAGTTATGTTCCCAAGACCTAAGCATGTCTGCTTTTCAACAGTTTCACTTTATGTCTTGAACAACTCTGTGATTTATTGATTTTCATTGTTCATTCCATAACTGATCCTTTTAAAGTTTAAGGGCTTGTTCACGCGCTATCCAGTGCCTTCCGAGACAGTTACTGGCCAGAACGCACTAAATGACATAGAGAAAGCCTCCCTGCGTTCTGAGGCGAGAGGGGGCATGGCGGTGCCATTAATGTCACATCAGAACGCGTGGCAATGCCCGATGTGATTGCAAAAAATAGTGCATGTACTATTTTTGCCGATCACACCGCACCACGAGCATTGCTGTGCCACACGTTCTGGTGGGGGCGATGGCACTGTGGTCGGAAGGCGTGGCTGCAGTGCCACTGACTTGAATGGCACCACCACGCCCCTCCCACCCCAGAACATGGGAGGCTTTAATTCTGCGATCTAGTGCGTTCCAGTAACAGTTTGTTAGTGGAAAGCGTGTAAACAAGCCCTTAGACAGCGGGTCTTGTTCACTAATGCTACTGTTTTTTTTTTCTTTCAGTAAACAACACTGAAAAAAACTCTACCAGGAGACTTTGATCCATCATATAATAAGCAATATCGCGTATTTTTGGGATGGAATGCACAGTATAAGTAACCAACAAAGGACTGTAACTTGAACTCAAAAAGCTTAACTTCAGCCGAAACTTTTTTTAAAGTTTTGAATGGAGTAGGGAAAGGTTTGTACCTCTGTCAGACTTTCATTGCTGTCTATTTTACAGTGAGGTAACTTTTCCCTCAAATCCAGTCCCACAGACCGCAGAGGAAATGAAGGGGCATCACCAAACCAAGACACAAACAGCAAGATCACTGGCAGAAATTCTAACCCTTCCCCACTCAAAAAGAAAAAAATAAAGTGCTATGGCTGATGATTCCTGATAGCCTGATATGTTTTAACTCTTCCCCACTCTATGCAAAACTAACCAAAATGTTATCTGGAGTTGGGCATAAAAAATTCAGCTGGTCATAAACAGGGAGATCTTTCAATTAACATTCTGATAAATTAAAGCAATTTTTGGACACTCAGAGGAATGATTTCAACTTCTGACCCAAAAGTTTCTTTGGAATTTATCCGGAACACAATTCCTTGCAGAAAGTCTGTGCTTGAGTGTGTACACAGTCTGGATGATTCAGAATAGCATCGGTGACACTTTTGTGGCATTATGGCTGTCTTAGAAAGTCTTGTGCCGAATCCATGAAAACAGTGCGACGGTTCTAATGCTTTTATTGACACGTGTGATAAATCCAGATGGTTCTTATTAGCACCACTTTTGCATTATGTCACAATGGATGCAACAAATTCATATCGAAATACCACCATTTTAGAGATAAGGAAAGTGGTGGTAAATAACACCTGTTTCATCTTGATGTAATTTGGTCCTGGCTCATTGTCCCCCACCCCAGTGTTGTGGCTCAGTGTAACCCCCCATGACGCTGGTTGCTAGGGTGCTAGCGGTAGTATGACGATTGCTAATTGTGCTCTATATCCTTATTCGTGTTTGGAAAGACTCCACTCTGCCTAGGTTGCCTTGTGTATGATCCAACTCTTGGTAAAACAGTTCCCATGTATACATTTCAATTGTGTATTTTAGTCTCCGTTCACACCTATGTGATTTGAAGTGCTTTGGCTTGTGACAATGCACAACAAAAGTAATCACATTATTTTCTAAGGGGCCTGTTCACATCAATGCAACATGCTTCTGTGTGACTTGGAAAATGGGGCAAACACAATAATTTCCCAGCACACCTACCAGCTAGCCTGCAAAAAGAAAAACATATTATACTGTCTAACAATTTGCGTTAAAAAAAGGTTTTAATTGCACAATATGTGGAAGTCACTACACTGCCTCATGAAGGTTCCTCTGTGCATTGTGGTCCTGACTCTAATCTAGGAGAGTCTCCATCTTGGAGCATACATAGCAAACGATTCTTTTGGTGCATTTTGAGTCCCAAAGATGGGTATTTTAGCACATAACAATAAGCCCCACCCTCTAGCAACCTGCACTCTATTTTACCTTCATTGGCCAAAACAAAAATGCATAACGCATGAAAACCACACGAAGATGCAGACGCATAAGCGTGAACAGAGACTAAGGGGGTGATTTACTAACCTAAACACACACACACACCAGGTGTGTGTGATTTTCACACAGCAAAACGTATTTATCAACCAAAAAGTCTCTAAAAGCATATTTCCACTAATGCCATATATGGAAAAATCATGCACATGATGCATATATAATGCTGCTTCACAGTTTAGACAAAAATGGTTAGCTCATGCATTTACATTCCTGCATTCATCAACGCAAGCAACACAACATAGAGCTAATTTACACCACATTATCTTGCAATTCATTGCAGGGCTTTGCACAACACACCTGCTGGGTGTGTACACACTACAAAGGTGTTTCGATTCCTCCCATAGATCATGCTGGGAGGGAACACACTACAGAGGTGTATACACATTCGTGGTGTGTTTAAAAGGTTAGTAAATCAACCCCTAACTGTCCTACTGGAGATCCACTTTAATCTAAACAGTAAAATTAAATGTTATTGGTTGCTTATCTAATAGCTCCAATTCTAGTCAGAAGTATCAATGGCAGGGGTAGCAATGGTATGTCATTACCCTGTTTCCCCGAAAATAAGACCTACCCAAAAATAAGTCCTAGTACTATTTTTGGGAATTGCTAAAATATAAAACCTACCCCGAAAATAAGACCTAGTTGTGTCCATTCCCAGGGCCAGTGGTGGCATAAGGGGGAACTTGAAGAGCCGCGGGAGAGGCGGGAGAGAATCAGCGGTGCCAACGAAGCCAGCGCTAGAGGAAGCAAAGTGGCAGCGGAGGGAGCAGAGCCGCATAAGCCGATGCCTCATCTATAGCGCCGGCTCCTGTCACAGGCGAAGTGATACCAAATGCACTCCGCCTGTGAGGAATCCATAGTGAAAGCGCGCTTCGCTCATTCTGGCCAGCGATTGGTTAGCAAATTGCTCTTGGAAAGGTACGGCACCCCTGATTGCCCTGATCACTATATTTTATACATGAATAAGTGCGGATTGTTGTACATAAAAAAATAAAAAATAACACCTACCCCGAAAATAAGACCTAGTGTGTTTTTTTGAGCCCAAAAAAATATAGGACAGTATCTTATTTTCGGGGAAACACGGTAGTATCAAATGGAAGCGTACAATGTTTTGAAAAATGATTATACATTTTCTTCTAGCACAATATTTTATTTTGGGTTTCTCCCTCTGGATCAATCATAAATAATTATTTCACAATATAGTGTACTGTAAAATGTGCCTTGTGTCATTCAGCTCCAGAGGGGAGTGTATTTACAAATACAGCCAGTGAACAGAATTACAAATACTTTGGCGGGAAAACAAGTTCACACATATGAAGAACTTCTGTATATTTAGCCATTTTTGGCCTTTAGACCTGGAGCTGAAGGGAAGCATTTATAAAGTAAATCATCTACTGGTGTGTGAAGCCTGACAAAGGGATCTAAGAAGTCCTGAAAGCTTGCGTCTTTAATAACTTCAAGTGATATGATGAAGTTAAAGGAGAACTATGAGGTGAGTGCTTTTCACTCACCTCATAGTTCTAGCCGACCTGTGACAATGAGACTGTCACAGGTCGGCTCAGTAGATCAGGAGGTGAGCGAACACATACCGGCGTTCGCTCACTTCTCCATCCTGTCACGGCTCTCTGCCGTGACAGGGGAGGGGCTGGATTCCCCCCTCCCTGCTCCAATTCCTCCAGCGCTGACTGTAGGAACGGACGGGGGAGGGGAGCGGGTACAGCTGGCTCTGCTTCTAGATAGACCGAGCCAGCTGTCACTCATGCAACTGGGCGGATCCAGACATAATTGTCGGGATCCACTTCAGCTGCGGCGTCTCAGTATACCGCGAGCTGTAGCTTGCGGTATACAGCGGCGTCTCAGTATATCGCGAGCTGTAGCTTGCGGTATGCTGCGGCTTCTCAGTATACCGCAAGCTGTACCTCGCGGTACACTGAGCTTAGGGTGACGGGAGGGCGCTAGTTTGTGTCCTCCCGTTACCCTGAGGAGAACTATGGGGAAAAGCCCTAACCCCATAGTTTTCCTTTAAAAGATTTTTAAACTATGTCAAATGTTGATCAAATCACTTACAATGGATGCTGCTCCTTGATGGTTAAAGATTTTAGTTTTTTGCAGAATCAGCTGGGTCTGATATCCTTTTTAGGGTGGCTCCTTTTCATTGCAGGGTCCTATTAAAGGAGAACTATGGGGCAATCTTTTATGCCCATAGTTCTCTTCAGGGTCACGGAAGGACAAATATGTATGTCCTCCGATGACCCAAAACTCAGTATATAGCGGGCTATTCGAAGGAGCTGGCCAAAAGAATACCATGCAAACAGCGGGATTCCCCAATTGACACACTCGTAGAGGAATCTGCTCTATTTTTTTTCCATTCAGCCGGTGGGTTGATCAAGAAAACCAGAACGGTGTATGGGCAGCCTAAGGGACATAAAAATATTGAGTGTAACAAGATAAATCCAGATATCAAATCCTAATATCTCTAGCAGTGGGAAGGGGCAGTTTATAGTAAGGAACTAGTTCATGGTTAACTTATAGTTGGCTATATACACTGCTCAGATTTCATCAGAGAATTGCTGACCTGGACAAAATGTGAGGAGCAGGAGCGGGTGGCCACACTATTCAACAAAAAACAGTTTTTCAACTGACTTTTGATAAAGCAGAACTCTTAGGAAACTTTTTATTAACCCTTGCTATCCCCACACTGCAAGGGTCAACTGCTCATTTTGGTCTAGGGAGGAAAATAACAAAATTGAACTCGCCCCATTCCTCTGAGCCGGCTGGATGTGACAGTGCTCCCTCCAGCCTCTATCTCCCTACACTCCAGTGATGGTATGACCTTCGGCACCCTCATGTCCTATGCACAGTGTATAGAATGTGATGACTCAGGGGCCTTAGAAAGGAGGGGGAGAGAGGATACAGGGACTAGTCTAAGAACAAGCCGTCTCCGAGGATCATGTAAGTATAACTTTGTTATTTTCCTCCCTAAACCAAAATGAGCACTTAATCATTGACCTGCAGGGGTAGCCCCACTGCAAGGGTTAATTAAAAATTCTTTAAATGATCCAAGCTAAAAATGGTTGGCCAAACAGTGATTAGAGGCAATCAGCTGAAGTCGCTGTTTGGGTATTCTGACAGCTGTAGGCGCCAGCTGTCAGGATACAATAGCCAGGCAGGAGAGATGCCCCATCCACACTGTTTAGTGGGGATGGGGGAAACGAGCATTTGCTGAACAAGAAAAAAACTACAGGTGTATGGCCAGCTTACCCCCTTACATTATTTGGAATGTTGATGACTGAATGTATAACTGTACTGTTTGGAGAACAGACTAAACCTATTCCATTATTTATATGTGTATATATATATATATATATATTGTAGCCTCTAAACTCTAAAGAAGTTGGCGAGTTATTTAACCCATTGGTTCACGCTTAGTATGCATTATAAGTGGAGGTTTCTTTTAAGCAAGCCACACTCTCTAGTCAAGTAAGTCTGCCTTGCTTTGGTAGTTGTAGAGGGACATGTGTAGTGTTAAATTAAAATGTATAAAGCAATCAAAGGTCATAGCTTCCCAGCTCCTCTTCGGTTTCCACAGTTAAAGTATATAAATTAGAAGTGCACCGAAATGGAAATGTTAAAAGTGAAAAGAAACCAAAAATGTATTTTTAAAAAACATTTTAAACTTTTATTTTGTATTTTTTTAAAACTTTTTATTTGTTTATAAACATTTTTTATAAATATTTTTGATTCATTTTTTATCAAATATTTTTATTTTTTACTCTACTTTTAGGGGCTTTGGGGAAATATTAGGGATCTAAACAGACCCCTGATATTTCCCTTTTAAAATAGAAAAAGAGATTGAGGACACAGTGTCCTCAATCTCTTTTTCTGTAGCCCCTGTTATAAATGAACAGGAATCCTCTATACTGAGTGTTCCTGTTCATTGATAACATAAGGACATGATATGTTTACTATAACTACAACTATGAAGGAGCAGGTGATGTAGATCACTCCCATTCATTCATAATTGATGATATAGTAACCATACTCTGTCCTCAATTATGTACAAACACTCAGCAATCACTGATCACTGAGTGTTTGTACCTCGCTCTCCTTCCTGAAAAGCTGTCACAGGAGGTTGATCGAGCGCTGTAGGGAGGAGTGCTCAACCTCCCGTGACAGCGCGGCCTGTCTCCGCCCATACACCGCTCTGCCGGACTGTGATAGGAGGCTGAGCGGTGTGGGAGGAGAGACAGCGGCTCACAGCGCTCTCCTCCCGCAGCGCTCGGCCAGCTATCACAGTTTCTATCCTCCCCGCTGGGACACAGAGCAGTGCCCAGCAGGGAGGAAAGAAACCTGGGATGCGACGATGTATCGGCAGGAAAATGGCACTTTCGGCATTACGCCAAAAGTGTCATTTTCAGCCGATATATCGGTGCATTCTTAATATATACACATACATACACATATAATATACACATATATACGCGAAATGATTTGCAAAAGCTTGGGTTTTCATGATTTTCTTAGTGAAGTGAGAGTTAACTATGCAAATACAAAATTTTTGTGCATAATTACTGTTTATTTGTTGAATTCAAATGACTGGATCACAAAACTCATGCCACATGTAAAAGCTTGGGCACCCAAACTGGCAGAAATCACAGACTCCAAACAGTTTTTGTAGCCAGGTGACAGTTTGGTAATGTGCCACCGTTTTATTCACGGATACATTGTCAATTTTAAAGGAAAACTAAAGTAACTTAAAATATTCAATGCATGTCTTCACATTAGCTCAGCGAAGCTGGCCCTCTTACAATCGCCACAAGTAAAAACTCCAGCGTGTTTAATTAGTGCTACGTTTGTGCTGGTTTGTGCCGTAAAAATTAACATGTGTGCTGACTTTATTTTTTTAAGATAATGGCAATTGTTTTTCTTAAGATGATGACATCTCCCAGCCCCCCCACCCAGCAGAAAGACATGAACCCGGGCTGTTTGGTTAGTGCAACCTTTGTACTGGTTTGTGCCATTTAAATCTCCATTCTATCTCCTTTCATTTTCGAGTTAGCAGCAATTTCATAAAGGTCACCCAGCCCCCTTACAACAGCCAAAAGACATGAACCATAACTAGCTGGCTAGTGCCAAGTTTGGGGTAGCTGTGATTTGGGTGAAACCAGTTGGAGTGAGAATGAACCTGCCAGCTGACACATGCATACTGACCCTCAGAGATTTTCTCCATGCTAGTTAATTTTTCCGTGATCAATGTCAGGAGATGTATATACATTCCATAGGAAACAGAAGCTATTAGAATGTCATGTTCCTATGATGCCATTGTGCATTCAGCCATTTATATACAGTATATTATTTATATAACACACACAAACAATACCTAATTCATTATTATTATAAATGAACACATCTCTGTTTTATTTATCTAACTGTAGTATTGGCATTGGGTTGCTGAACTTCTAAGCTGTAGTAGTGGCATCGGGTTGCTGAACTTCTAAGCTGTAGTATTGGCATCGGGTTGCCAGGAGAACTTCTAAGCTCTTTCTATTTCTTCTTCTGGAATGATCCTTTAAATACACTATAAAGAAAATGTATTCAGTGTAACCCTTGATAGTTACATAATTAAATAATAGCTTCTGAATAAGAATGATTGCTCTTTTTGGGCCTATTCACACTTACAAGCACATTCTTCTGTACATTTTTTGGCATGTCAAGGTGTGTTGCATTGAGTTAGTCCATTCATTTTAGTTGGGCCCTTAATACGTACACATCGATGAGCCAAAAACATACCCGTCTCATTATTCCAGTCCACCACAAGGAACAGAGCTGCGGGGTAACACTAGTGAGGTAGCAGGTGGGGGGTAGAACCACAGCACACATCTGAACGCCTAAAATTTTATTGCAGGGTGTAGCTCTTCAAGAGAACGATGACTGGACTCACCACGTACGAGACTGGTAAGAACTATTAATGTACTTTTAGAGGATGTTTTCTTTTCTGACTTTCATTTTCAATGGCACCCCAATGCAGGGGTGGGCAACTCCGGTACTCCAGCAGTGCTTTAACTACAAATCCCAATATGCCTCTGGGAGTTATGCCTATAACTGTCAGTCTTGCAATGCCTCATGAGACTTGTAGTTCCACAACACCTGGAGGGCTGGAGCACAGCCCTGCACTAAGGCAATGAAGATGTTAGTAAATTTAGCGCCATATCTGATTTTCAGGATATTTTGGTGCACTGATAGCCATTTATTTTTAATCAGCTATGGTACCACAATGCTACACACGTTAACATACTGTATATTGCACCATAAATTTGGAAAATGGCCCTTTACGATAATGGCAACAGAACTACATATACACTATATTACCAAAAGTATTGGGACACCCTTCCAAATCATTGGATTCAGGTGTTCCGTGAAATTTCCTTGCTACTAAATACTTTGCGGTCACCTGTTAGTGGTATTATAACAAAGTGGAAGCAACTGGGAACAACAGCAACTCAGCCACGCAGTGGTAGGCCGCGTAAAATGACAGAGCGGGGTCAACGCATGCTGAAGCGCACAGTGCGCAGAAGTCGCCAACTGTCTGCAGAGTCAATAGCTACAGACCTCCAAACTTCAGATTGGCACAACAACAGTGCATAGAGAGCTTCATGGAATGGGTTTTCATGGCCGAGCAGCTGCATCCAAGCCTTACATCACCAAGTGCAATGCAAATGTCGGATGCAGTGGTGTAAAGCACGTCGCCACTGGAATCTAGAGAAGTGGAGACGTGTTCTCTGGAGCGACGAATTACGCTTCTCTGTCTGGCAATCCGATGGACGTGTCTTGGTTTTGGTGGTTGCCAGGAGAACGGTACTTGCCTGACTGCATTGTGCCAAGTGTAAAGTTTGGTGGAGGGGGGATTATGGTGTGGGGTTTTTTTTCAGGGTTTTGTTTGCCTGGTCCCTTCGTTTCTGTGAAGGGAACTCTTAAGGCATCAGCATACCAAGACATTTTAGACAATTTCATGCTTCCAACTTTGTGGGAAGTTTGGGGATGGCCACTTCCTGTTCCAACATGTATATGATCGATCTCTCTCATTCTCGCTCTCTCTACATATATATATATATATATATATATATATACATATATATATGACCGCTGATTTCTGTACTCTGCGTCACACTGCTGACCTCTGAACTTTGCGTCGTACTGCTGACCTCTGTACTTTGTGTCACACCACTGGCCTCTGTACTCTGCGTCACACTGCTGACCTCTATACTCTGTGTTACACCGCTGACCTCGGTACTCTGCGTCACACCGCTGAGCTCCGTACTCTGCGTCACACCGCTGAGCTCTGTACTCTGCGTCACACTGCTGAGCTCTGTACTCTGCGTCACACCGCTGAGCTCTGTACTCTGCGTCACACCGCTGACCTCTGTACTCTGCGTCACACCGCTGACCTCAGTACTCTGAGATACACCGCTGACTTGTGTACTCTGCACTCTGAGTTATTACTGACCTGTGTTATTACTGCACTCTGCGTTATTACTGACCTCTGTACTCTGTGTCACACCGCTGACCTCTGTACTCTGCATTACTCTGCTGACCTCTGTACACTGCGTTAGTTCGCTGATCTCTGTACTCTGTGATACACTGCTGATGTCTGCACTCTGCATTAGTACTCATATCTGTACTCTGTGTTACACCGATGACCTCTGCACTGTGCGTCACAACGCTGACCTCTGCATTACACCGCTGACTTCTGCACTCTGCATCACACCGCTGACCTCTGTACTCTGTGTTACATCACTGACCTCTGCACTCTGTTACACCGCTGACTTATGCACTCTGTGTTACACCGCTGACTTATGCACTCTGTGTTACACCGCTGACTTATGCACTCTGTGTTACACCTCTGCACTCTGCATTACACAGCTGACTTCTGCACTCTGCATTACACTGCTGACCTCTGTACTCTGTGCAATACCCCAATGACCTTTTCCACTCTGTGTTATACTGCTGGCCCCTGTCCTCTGCATTACACCACTGACCTTTGCACTCTGCGTTACACTACTGCACTTTGCGTTATACTACTGAACCTTGCACTCTGGATCTGGAGCGGCAGCGCCGCGTGTTTGGATGGAGGACTTGTCCCGGGGAGGGGGAGCAGCTCTGAGTCTTTGCCCCAGGGGATGGAATGTCTAGCTTCACCTCTGCATAGAAGTACATAAATATAATGTAATGACTCTCTCTGTATTATAAATAATTAGTAGCATTTACTACACAGTAATGTCATACACTGTTACCATTGATTAAGAAAGAATTCCCTTCTTACTGTACCAACGTAAAAGAGGTGTTTGTGGATTTCTGATCCACTTGAACATATTACAGAATGTATTACATAAACCAGAGCTCATTACATAAACCAGCGCCCATTCTTAGAATAAGAATCTATAATTATACAGTGAATGTGTCTTATCATGTAGTGTAAAGTTCGTAGGCACAGATCTATATTTTATGGAAATGCTCCAGAAAGAACGAAAGTGTGCCACCTACCTTATATTGTCCCGAATAAGTATCCTGTCAGGAGAAGTACGGTGTAGCAGCCAACACAAGATTGAGATGGACAGCTGAACTCCGTCTGTCTCAACTGTCACAGCCACAAAAAGCAGTTGCAGCCACCAGCACAACAGAAGGTCAATATGACAACTTGCTGTGTTATCCAGTAACCTACTAATTCCCAGTTATTGTGTTATGTATTATCAAATCAAGGGCTTATTTATAATGCGAGAACAGAGTTCTGCTTATCTCTCATGACATGCAAAGATTCTAGTGGAGTCTTTGATTTTATGCACTCTTGTCATAGGATTTCCAGTAAACATATTCTCGGTCAGGGATGCCTACAATTATTTGTTTTAAGATCTACTTTTCAAATAACGATCTCGGCGAGATCTATCAAGGAAAAAAAACACCTGTATTTCAAAAACAAACACATTGAAATGCTTACTGGGGCTGGGGTATTTAGAATCAGATTATAGTAGTCCCTGTAAAGGAGGGGGTAATACAATATACTACGTAGCCACTCATTCTTCCCCCCATGGTGACTGGGAATGTGGGATAAGTCAGACACATAAAGAACTGTGTGTGAGAGAGTCAGAGGAGGAACATAACTCAGACATGTAAGATAAAGCATCACACATGTGTGTGCATGCCTGGATTATAACTTAAGTTGCCAGTAGTAACTACCTGCTTCCTGGCTCTTCTGGCGAGCTGGTCTGTCCGACACTGCAGGTGGGGAGGGGTGGTCCTAATGTGCTTGATACTGCAGGTGGGGAGGGGCGGTCCCAATGTGCCCGACACTGCAGGTGGGGAAAGGCGGTCCCAATGTGCTCGACACTGCAGGTGGGGAGGGGCAGTCCCAATGTGCCCAACACTGCAGGTGGGGAGGGGCAGTCCCAATGTGCCCAACACTGCAGGTGGGGAAGGGCAGTCCCAATATTTTTGAAGCTGCAGGTGGGGAGGGGCAAGCCAAATGTGTCCACGCTGCAGGGGGAGGGGCAAGGAAAATGTGTTGGACACCGCAGGCGGAGAGGGGTGATCACAATGGCTCTGACATTGCGGGCAGGGAGGGGCAGTCACAGTGTGCCTGACGCTGCAAGGAAAATGTATTGGGCGCTGCAGGCAGAGAGCGGTGGACCAAAAGTGTTGGATGCTTCAGCATCCGACACATTCAGGCGCACTAGCAGAGCAGGAGGTAGATCAGGAGAGGGACCCGCGATCTACCAGCGTTAGCTTTGCAAACGGTTGATATATAGCGATTGACATTATGGGCACCCCTGCTTTAGGTTTTTCTTCTCAAACCTTGTTGCTGGTAACTTAGTGCAAATGTGTATTACCAGCTACTGCTACTACCGTGTTTCCCCGAAAGTAAGACGTACCCCAAAAGTAAGACCTAGTGCTATCTTCAGGGATTTCTGTAATATAAGACCTACCCCGAAAATAAGACCTAGTTCGGTGGTAGGTCTTATATTACAGAAATCCCTGATAGCGCTAGGTCTTATTTAGCTGCACCGTATAATTACATTTTACATGTCACGGCCGGTGAAACACGGTATTGTGACTACTTTCTCAACAAGGAGGAACCAATTAAATACATTTCAGGACTCTGGGAACTCCTGCCAATAATTACTAAGGGGATTATCCACTCTGTGTATTGTGGCCCTGACTTTGATCTTTGAGAGTCTCCATCTTGGAGCATATATAGCAAAGGATACATTGAGTGCAGGTATTCCCCGAGGCAACCCATTCCTCCTGAAAGGCACAGGGACACACCTGAAGCTCAGCATATCACAATGTGTGTCCCCACACCAAATCCAGAAAAACAAATATGGCAACCACACAAATCAATTCATAGCTAGTTTTTAAAGTAAGGTGCACATGGAAGGGCTTTCCACAGTGCAAACACAAAAAAATCCCAGCACACTGCTATCCTGCAAAAAAAACAAAAACAAAACATTACACTGTCTAATACCTAAAAACCATTACACAATGTCTAATTGGTGTGGTGTCATTTGTTTTTTTTCTGCAGGCTGGCTGTGTGTTGGGAAATGTCTGTGTTTGTACTGCATGTTTGTACTGTGTAAAGCCCTGCCATGTACACTTTACTTTAAAAGCTAGTTATAAATTGTTTGTTTTGTTGGAAAACAAGGCAGACACTTCTTTTGGTGCATTAGTAATCCCAAAGAGGTGTATTTTAGCGCTTTATCAATAAGCCCCACCCCCTAGCAACCAACACTCTGTTTTACCTTCATTGGCCAAAATTGGTTGCTAATCTAAAAGTTCCAATTCTAGTCAGTGGTATCAATGGCAGGGGTAGCAATGGTATGCCATTAGTATCAAATGGAAGCGTACAATGTTTTGAAAAATGATTATACATTTTCTTCTAGCACAATATTTTACATTGGGTTTCTCCCTCTCGATTTTATCTCTCATGACATGCAAAGATTCTAGTGGAGTCTTTGATTTTATGCACTCTTGTCATAGGATTTCCAGTAAACATATTCTCGGTCAGGGATGCCTACAATTATTTGTTTTAAGATCTACTTTTCAAATAACGATCTCGGCGAGATCTATCAAGGAAAAAAAACACCTGTATTTCAAAAACAAACACATTGAAATGCTTACTGGGGCTGGGGTATTTAGAATCAGATTATAGTAGTCCCTGTAAAGGAGGGGGTAATACAATATACTACGTAGCCACTCATTCTTCCCCCCATGGTGACTGGGAATGTGGGATAAGTCAGACACATAAAGAACTGTGTGTGAGAGAGTCAGAGGAGGAACATAACTCAGACATGTAAGATAAAGCATCACACATGTGTGTGCATGCCTGGATTATAACTTAAGTTGCCAGTAGTAACTACCTGCTTCCTGGCTCTTCTGGCGAGCTGGTCTGTCCGACACTGCAGGTGGGGAGGGGTGGTCCTAATGTGCTTGATACTGCAGGTGGGGAGGGGCGGTCCCAATGTGCCCGACACTGCAGGTGGGGAAAGGCGGTCCCAATGTGCTCGACACTGCAGGTGGGGAGGGGCAGTCCCAATGTGCCCAACACTGCAGGTGGGGAGGGGCAGTCCCAATGTGCCCAACACTGCAGGTGGGGAAGGGCAGTCCCAATATTTTTGAAGCTGCAGGTGGGGAGGGGCAAGCCAAATGTGTCCACGCTGCAGGGGGAGGGGCAAGGAAAATGTGTTGGACACCGCAGGCGGAGAGGGGTGATCACAATGGCTCTGACATTGCGGGCAGGGAGGGGCAGTCACAGTGTGCCTGACGCTGCAAGGAAAATGTATTGGGCGCTGCAGGCAGAGAGCGGTGGACCAAAAGTGTTGGATGCTTCAGCATCCGACACATTCAGGCGCACTAGCAGAGCAGGAGGTAGATCAGGAGAGGGACCCGCGATCTACCAGCGTTAGCTTTGCAAACGGTTGATATATAGCGATTGACATTATGGGCACCCCTGCTTTAGGTTTTTCTTCTCAAACCTTGTTGCTGGTAACTTAGTGCAAATGTGTATTACCAGCTACTGCTACTACCGTGTTTCCCCGAAAGTAAGACGTACCCCAAAAGTAAGACCTAGTGCTATCTTCAGGGATTTCTGTAATATAAGACCTACCCCGAAAATAAGACCTAGTTCGGTGGTAGGTCTTATATTACAGAAATCCCTGATAGCGCTAGGTCTTATTTAGCTGCACCGTATAATTACATTTTACATGTCACGGCCGGTGAAACACGGTATTGTGACTACTTTCTCAACAAGGAGGAACCAATTAAATACATTTCAGGACTCTGGGAACTCCTGCCAATAATTACTAAGGGGATTATCCACTCTGTGTATTGTGGCCCTGACTTTGATCTTTGAGAGTCTCCATCTTGGAGCATATATAGCAAAGGATACATTGAGTGCAGGTATTCCCCGAGGCAACCCATTCCTCCTGAAAGGCACAGGGACACACCTGAAGCTCAGCATATCACAATGTGTGTCCCCACACCAAATCCAGAAAAACAAATATGGCAACCACACAAATCAATTCATAGCTAGTTTTTAAAGTAAGGTGCACATGGAAGGGCTTTCCACAGTGCAAACACAAAAAAATCCCAGCACACTGCTATCCTGCAAAAAAAACAAAAACAAAACATTACACTGTCTAATACCTAAAAACCATTACACAATGTCTAATTGGTGTGGTGTCATTTGTTTTTTTTCTGCAGGCTGGCTGTGTGTTGGGAAATGTCTGTGTTTGTACTGCATGTTTGTACTGTGTAAAGCCCTGCCATGTACACTTTACTTTAAAAGCTAGTTATAAATTGTTTGTTTTGTTGGAAAACAAGGCAGACACTTCTTTTGGTGCATTAGTAATCCCAAAGAGGTGTATTTTAGCGCTTTATCAATAAGCCCCACCCCCTAGCAACCAACACTCTGTTTTACCTTCATTGGCCAAAATTGGTTGCTAATCTAAAAGTTCCAATTCTAGTCAGTGGTATCAATGGCAGGGGTAGCAATGGTATGCCATTAGTATCAAATGGAAGCGTACAATGTTTTGAAAAATGATTATACATTTTCTTCTAGCACAATATTTTACATTGGGTTTCTCCCTCTCGATCAATCATAAATAATGATTTCACAAAATAACATACTGTAAAATGTGCCTTGTGTCATTCGGCTTCAGAGGGGAGTGTATTTACAAATACAGCCAGTGAACAGAATTACAAATACTTTGGTGGGAAATCAAGTTCACACATATGAAGAACATCTCTATTTTTTGCAGGATCAGCTGGTCCCCTGAGTGTTGGGTCTGATATCCTGTTTTAGGGTGGCTCTTTTCCCTTGCAGAGTCCTATTAAAGGAGAACTATGGGGCAACCTTTTTTTTTTTTACAAATTCTTTTATTTATCTTTTTATCGCTCTCAGCCTCTCGGGGGTGTGGTACCATCTAGCAAGGATTTTATATCCCGATTCCTGATATCTACTACTGATGGACAACTACAAGGACAACATCAACAGTCTGGTTTTCTCATATGGTGAAATTTCACCAGCTGAGAATCAATCTTCCCCTTAAGCATAAGCAAGCGGACACTCAAGGCGGCTAGCTTGGAGAATAAAGGTAGACATTTGCACTCAATGGGTCCTGCACAAGGCTTGTACAGGGCATCTATCCGAGGCTAATGTATCTCTCTAACAGATATCAAAGTATAGGAAATAATAGAACAAGTGATATAACTCAATACAACAATCTTAATCAGGCACTTACGGTAAATCAACACATTCCCAAACGTTACTTCTGATTGAAAGTCTTTGGTAGCCAAGGCGTTGCATAACCCACCCCTCCCCCTCTGGTATAGTCCAGGTCACCACACTACCCATCCACTACAAGGCATCCACATCCCTCCATGCGGGAGTCACATGCGACCCCGGTGTCCTAGAGTCTCGCCCGGTGGGGAATGCGTGCCACCCAGGTGTAGCCGGTAGGCGGCTATAACTGAACCCCCCACCCTTTACATACAATGAGTCCCCAGCCCCTCATACCAGGTTGTTCGGAGCAGACTTCCATCTCATCAGAAAGGGTGAGAGGGGACCTTCTAATGCAGTGGTGGGTCTGTAGAGGCTTCCGGTCTGTAGTAGACCATAGCGAGCAGGGACCATGGACATCTGGGGGGGGGGCAGAAATTCCAGGTGAAGCTGCATGTCAGTGAGCCGGGGGTCTGGCTGCTGGGCTGCTGCTTCAAGTGCGGCAATCCTCAAGTCCATGGAGGAGCTTGCGGCTGCCACCTCTGCTACCGATAGGGCCAGGTCTTTCACCTCCCTTTTCACCTCTCTCAGATCCTTACGGAGGGTGGCCTCTACCCGGGACACCATGGACTCAAAGTCCCGTTTAGTGGGGAGGTACCTCAACAGGGCCCGGAACCCCTCTGGAACATCTGCTGGTAAATCCTCAGCGATCTCATCACCAGCATCGCGAGGGTCCGGTCCAGGCGAGTTGGATCCGTGTCGGGAGGCATCCGGGGAAGGAAAGCCCCGCCGGCGGACGCCGTGCGACGGGACACTCGTGGAGGAGGAGGAGGCCGCCATCTTAGGCCTACCGCGTTCCACGGGAGCCGCGCTCCTTGGCGAGAAGAACTGCTGCAGAGAGGGATCGGTTGCTTGGCTCTTGGATCCGTCAGCCTTCCTACGGTTTGGCATGCTGTTTGCCGGGGTGTTAGTGAGAGAGATGCGATGGTAGGAGTGCGATAGGTATGCTGATGCCGCGGAGCTCTCAGATCGAGCACCTCACGCCGCCATGGTCAGGACACGCCCCGGCAACTTTTTTTTTGCCCATAGTTCTGCTTCGGGTCACAGGAGGACATATACAGTGTCCTCCGATGACCCAAAATTCAGTATATAGCAGGCTCTTGCCCACTTTATGCTGGGAGTGCCGCAGCCAGGACAGATTCCGACAATACTGTCGAGATCCTACCTCCAGAAGCTGTGCCCGCCCCCTACCCATCCGTTCCTCCAGTCAGCACTGGAGAAATGGAGAGGGAGGGGGGAATCCCTGCGGGGAGCGGTGACTGACAGCCACTGCTCCCTGCAGGGAGAGGATCGGGAAGTCAGCAATCGGCGGTGTGTGTTTGCTGATTGTAACGCCGCCGGGCCGCTCACTCACTGTGGAACGCGGAAGCCGCAAGAGCTCATCGGCCCCTCCCCAATTCCAGGCACTATTTAAGGGCACAAATGAGGCAACATTGCGTTCCAAAATTGTGGTCAGAACGCCCGCTGCCTCCTGAACCTACATTCCACATTGCTGTTGCCAGGAACCCTCCACAACCTGCTGCCAGGACCTCTCCACAACCTGCTACCACCTGACTCCATCCATTGGGAGCCCCTCAGCTGGACACCCGATTTCCTCTAACCTCTGCTCACAAATCACAAGTACTGCTTCGATTGGGGCTTATCTCACTATTACCTACAGTTCCTGGTTGATGCATAGACTGTCTGATTGAAACCTCCGGCCGCACCCAGCTGAGACCGCTAATTACTGCAGTTATTATTGCTTTTTACCTAAGTTGTACCTGGTGTCAGTATACAGGTTATGATTCAATAGTCTGTCCCTGCTGAAAACATATACTTTGGCTGTGATGGTAGAATCTCAAACTCGCCGTTAAGATTGTGAGTGACGCCTGAGATTCAGATCTGATTGGCCTCTTTGGGCAAATACCCCTCCGCAGCTGAGCCGTGCTAGGCGTGACACTGACTTATCGATCAATAGAGCTGACCTGTGACAGCTTCAGTGTCATAGGTCAGCTTGAATTATGGGGATAAGTGTTTTTGACTCACCCCATAATTCTTTTAATCCACCCTTGTGTGTTCTAGTAAGCTGTGTGTGTCCCCATAAACACACAGGCAGAGCAAAGCAAGACACTGTCCTGCTCCCTGCCGCCCTATCCTCCTTCTTCCTCCTTTCTCCTTCTTCCCTTCTCCAAGCTAGTAGATGGATGGTGGCTGGAGTATGTGCTGTACCTTGTGATCTTGTACTAGACAGGAAGTTCAGGGAAGTGGAGCTGAGAGAGCTGTTTAGAAACATGATGATTGTAAGTGCTTAGGGAAAAATGTAAAGAAATACTTTGTTTACAATGCATATTTTTTTGATCTGGATTCATTATTGAAAAAAGTTTGAGCGTTCAATACTCAGCCAATAAAGAGTATCGCTTAAACTCCAAATCATTTGCCTTGTGTGGAAAAACAGTTCCCATCCAGAAAATATCTGGTCATGTATAAATCGGTCTTCAGCACTGACTTTCTTCATCCCTGGATTGTGATGCTGGCTCTGAATTCCAGCCAAACCAGCTTGGTGTTAATCAGTGTGAACTATCAACACCAGACTCAAGTAGCCATAAAACAGTGCTAATCTTTCTACTGCATCTTCCTGAGTGATGGACATAAACTCAGTGTGCCATCTGTTCCTACAGGGTGTCTATATATAGACCCTGATTTAGTCCTGCTTATTGTAATTACAAAGACACTACTATTCAAAAGCCTGACATTCATGTGATAACTATGTGACCATGTAAAGACTGTTGACTTGTTTTCAAAGCTTTTGAGTATTTGTGTAGCTAAACCTTTTTATTTTAATAAGAGGGATCTCCTATCTGTGTTAGCTATAGTTTAGTGCAGGAAGTTTAAAGTGTAAGTGAATTGTATAAAGCCTGATGAAGGGATCTAAGGAATCCTGAAAGCTTGCATCTTTAACAACCAAGAAAGGGTATAATTTAAAGAAGCTATGAGCTATGACTAAGGCTGAGTAAGACAGAAACGTGTCAGCGGTTGTTCCTTGTATAGATGCATGTGGAGTAAAGTTTGGAAGATTACCGTGTGCTGGTTCTACAGTTTTTGATCATTTAAAGAAGACCTACGGGCAAATTGTTTTCCTAACCCTTGCAGTGGGGCTACCCCTGAACTGTAAAGTAAGATATACACGGGTACATTTTCTAACGGATGTTCGTACGAAAAATCCCGCCGGAATGTTCAATAATGCCATCAGAGTCTTGGCCATTGTCATTCGAAATTTCAGTTGATTTTCGTTTTCACATAACATTTCATTTTCCCGAACGAAAAACACATCCACTGTTATAATTTCATTTGATCGAGAAAAATTATTTTTTTTGTCAAAGTTTTTGGACTACAATCTCATTACAAATAAGTAAACTAAGCATGAGATTGTAGTCTATCACAGGAGTGACCTTGGAGAGGTGGCTACTTTACAACACACAAGGACCGTGGGGAACAAAAGTAGTCACCCCCCAGAAGGAAGGACAGTGTCAGCACCAAGTCAGAGATGATTTGAGGATCTACAGCTGAGTGATACACAAATAAGATACATTTTTGTTAATAGTTAGGGTACTTGAATGGATTATTAAGATTTAACTCCTGCATTTTGTGTCACTATAAAGACAAAAAAGCAGAAGCTGGGTGAGGTTCAAACCAAGGTCATTACTAAGAAAACGGAAATAAGAAGGTTTGTTAGACAGCAAAGTCGTGACAGGCCAAAGTGCAGAAAAGTCATTGGGGTCAGGTTGCCAAATCAAACAGAGAAAAGCTAGGAGAATATGAAGCCAGGTTAAGAGCACAGCAGTGTGCAAGTGAAGGAAACCAACACTGGATGCAATGAAGAATTCTGTCTACAGCATTTTAAAGTTGTATCTGCCATTCAGGTGCACCAGTACCACATATGTTCACAGAAGTATGCTGACATGAGCACATTTATACACACAGACAAGCATATGGGAACATATGGGGCAGCCACATCATCGCC
>NW_017307544.1:425430-425767 GCF_000935625.1 Nanorana parkeri | reverse complement strand
AATAATCACACATGAAACACACTAAAATACATGTGCTGCTAAGGAGATCACGGTGACAGATGATTTAAAGGCTCAGCATCAGATATTCCAGCGTAGACCCAGCCCCAGCCAGCCATTCCCATGAATGCTACAGTCCATGTACCCATTGCACTCCTTACCGCTGATCCATAGTAATAGGATGTAGTCGACGGATGGCCACCGTCTGAATAGTATAAGTAATTATGGACACAGGCACTCCAAAGTAGAATAACGTCTATTTATTGACGTTCATGCAACAATACACTTATTGCAACGTTTCGGGGTCACACAGGATCCCCTTCACTTTCTCCTGATGAAG
>NW_017307544.1:419569-425260 GCF_000935625.1 Nanorana parkeri | reverse complement strand
TTCATGTTCTGCCTGATGAAGGGGATCCTGTGTGACACCGAAACGTTGCAATAAGTGTATTGTTGCATGAACGTCAATAAATAGACGTTATTCTACTTTGCAGTGACGGTGTCCATAATTACTTATTCCCATGAATTCGACTGGTTACACACAGAGCCGATCAGACCGGATCTGTGTCCTGTGATCACAGTGACTGGGTATCACAGCGATGGCATGGTAATGTTTACATTGTCAAGCTAAACTCATTTAAATGCATTTAACCCCCTCCTCTACTTCTTATGTTAGACCCATTCTATCTCTGCTGTGACCTGTTTGTTAACCCTTTCACCTTCTTTAGCCTGCGCATCTGTACGTTAACCCCTTCATCTCCATCCTCCCACTGTATGTGACCTGTGCATTAACCTCTTCACCCCCTCCTCCTTCGGTCTATGACCTGTACATTTATTGTATCTTGTGCACTATTACCAAGCTCCATGTTTTAACCCCCTCAATACCAGGATGTTTCTTAATTTCCCCAAAAAATTGCAGCAAAAAATCAGATCACCTTGGAGTGTCTACTTTGCAAAAAGGGATCATTTCGGGGATTTTCATACTGCCCTGATATGTTTATTTGCTTCGATTTATAGACGATAGTAAGAGGAATCTTTTTTTTTTCTCAATGTTTTTTGGCCTGTTTTACTTTATATTACTGAATAGCGATTAAATGCCACTAAAAGAAATGCTGTATTTGTCCACCCAAAAATAAAATAAAATGAATTTTGTTACAATGTTGCTTGACGGAGTAATTCTCAGCCAAATTTGCGCAGTGCTGAAAACTGGTCTGGTCATGAAGAGGGTGTAACTATCAAAGTCTGTGACTGCATTAGAATGTGTTACCGGTCACACATTTTAGTGTGGTCTCGCCCACTTTTTCGGAGGTGGAATATGTGACCCGCAAAAAGTGAAGAATTCCAGCTGTTCCAGATCGACATCGCAGATGGTATGTGCAGGAGAACCGATCTGCCCTGGAACAGCTGATCGGTCCTGAAATGTCACTTTTAGCCGGCTTTGTGACTGCGATCTGACATTCCACAAAGTCAGATAGAAGTGACATTTCAGGACCGATCAGCTGTTCCAAGGCAGATCGGTTCTCCTGCACATACAATCTGTGATGTTGATCTGTCCTGGAACAGCGGAGAAAGCGTTGGAATTCTTCACATTTTCCTGGTCACATATTCCACTGCCGAAAAACTGGGTGGGATTACGTTAAAATGTGTGGCCACATGATCGGTCACACATTCCAACCCAGTCACAATCTCTGATAGAACACCCACCGGCACTGACGTGGTTAATATGACTCCATGCATTTAAATGAGGATACAAATATCCACTGCCAGTGTAAATGAGACATCTGACTGTTCTGCCCACCCAATTGTGCACACATATAAATATAATTAATTTAGCAACAACAATATTATTCACAACACACCTAGGGATATTATTCATTTAACGACACCTATTATTATTAATTTCACAACATAGAGACGGTTTCATTGGCTGAATACATTGACTATATATAGCGGGGTTCTCCCACCTGCCTCAGGACTACAAGGCGGTAAGTGATGGGAAGAAGAGTGGGGACTGGGGAGCAGAGCACCGTCCTTCTCTGATTAGTGGAAACTGAGAGCCAATCAGCAGTCAGTACCAGTCTCCATGTTGTCAGTAGAAATCTCCAGGAGACCATCACCACGCTGCTCCTAACACATGCAAAACCTGGAGAGCGTTCTGTGACAACGAAGGTCGCCCTACTGACACTGAGCACTTCCGGAACAGGGTCCTCAGCTCAGTGCGCTCACTGCCACAAAGAGTGTGACAATGGTGGGCGCATCTTCTTACCTGAGGCTGCAGTGAGTGATGCCGGTAGCGGGCTCCTCCGGAGCAGTCCATTGCTTCTGGGGACACCTGCCATTCCGCAGCCATGGGGGGGCTCGGAGGAAACACACGCTCTCCTCCACTAACCGGCACCTGCCAGTGACTGGAGCCTGACGTGTACACTCCGCAATGACATGGTGTGAAGTCACTACAGCTATGCCCGCCCATTTCAGGGTGGAAGAGAGCATCATAGAGAGGAGCTACCCTGTTCTCATTGTATGTACAGTATGGAGGCGAGCTGTATAGAGGAGCTAACCTGTTCTCATTGTATGGAGGCGAGCTGTATAGAGGAGCTACCCTTTTCTCATTGTATGTACAGTGTGGAGGAGAGCATCATAGAGAGGAGCTACCCTGTCCTCATTGTATGTACAGTATGGAGGCGAGTTGTATAGAGGAGCTAACCTGTTCTCATTGTATGGAGGCGAGCTGTATAGAGGAGCTACCCTTTTCTCATTGTATGTACAGTATGGAGGCGAGTTGTATAGAGGAGCTAACCTGTTCTCATTGTATGGAGGCGAGCTGTATAGAGGAGCTACCCTTTTCTCATTGTATGTACAGTGTGGAGGAGAGCATCATAGAGAGGAGCTACCCTGTTCTTATTGTATGTTCATTGAGGAGAAGAGCAGAGATACCCAGCTCTATACTACATTGTATTGGTACCATGAAAAGTAATTCATGTACATCAGGGACGTCCACAATTTTTCATCTGGAGATCTACTTTTCAAATGACGAGCTCATTGAGATCTACCAACGAAAAAACACCTGCATTCAGGGGGGGAGGGAGCATGGCGGTGCATTGAAGTAAATGGCACCGCAGGCAGGCCATTGCCTGCACCCGGAACCCAGGCACATTAGCCTGCACCCGGAACCCAGGGTGCACCCGGAACCCAGGCACATTAGTGCCTGCATTCCAGTCCAGAGCGAGCACTATTTTTGCAGATCGCACTGGACCGGAATGTAGGCACTAATGTGCCTGCGTTCTGGTTGCGGGCGATCGCACTGTGGGCGGGGGGCATGCCTGCGGTGCCATTGACTTCAATACAACCCCACACCCTTGAACGCAGGGAGTCGGCAGGCTTACATTCCAGTGCGTCCTAGAGGCCCCGACGTCTTATCCTCCCGCGGTCCTTGTGTGGCTGACGTTGCACATGGGGAGAGGTATCTCGCCCCTTTCCGCCTGCGGCGTCTAACACATTCAGCCGGCAGCCGCATGAGCACTGTGGGAGCATAGCCGTAGCCAGCTCCTTTTGCGCCCGAGGCAAGAAAAAAACGCCCCCCCCAGTAGGCGTGTGATGTCACCGAGCGCCCTGCCTCCATGATTTTTTTTACTATTTGTAATTTTTTTTTACTGTTGGGGGGCTTTGGGGAAATATTAGGGGTCTAAACAGCCCCCTGATATTTCACTTTTAAAATAGAAAAAGAAAATGAGGACACAAAGTTGTAATGATTGACATCCATAAAGGGATTTTAACTGACGTTTAAGTCTTTGTCGTGCTGGTGACGTTCCTATACTTGATCATATTGAATGCGGCGCCATCCGCAGTCACTGTGAGCACCCTCAACATACACTTGGGAGTTCCGATAAGGAGTACTACAGTTACTACAGGTCTTTGGACTTTTGTACTACATAGTACTATGTGTCCCCAGTTATGAATGAACAGGATGTGATTTACATCATGTCCTGTTCATTCATGAGTTTCTCAATGGGGAGTAGCACTCTGTACAGAGGCTCCTCCCCATTCAGAAACTGGATGATAGTAAATATTTTCTGAATGAATGGGAAGCCTCAGAATGAATGGCTTCCCATGAATGGGAAGAACAGAGGCTGCAGAAAAAGAAATCGAGGACTTTGTGTCCTCAATTTCTTTTTCTATTTTAAAAGGGAAATATCAGGGAGCTGTTTAGACCCCTAATATTTCCCCGAAGCCCCCCCCCAACAGTAAAAAAAAATGAAATAAAAAAATAGAAATAATAAAAAATTGTAAAAAATAAATCCTGGAGGCAGGGCACTGGGTTGCATCACACACCTGTTGGGGGATTACAAATTTTTGCTTGCCTCGGGCGCAAAAGGAGCTAGCTATGGCTAAGCTCCCGCTGTGCTTGTGTGGCTTCCGGCTGAATATGTTAGACGCCACAGACGGAAAGGGGCAGGACACCTCTCCCTCGTCGGCCACACGAGCACTGCGGGAGGACAGGACACTGGCGCCTCTAGAACGCACTGGAATGCAAGCCGGCGGACTCCCTGCATTCAGGGGCTGGAGGGGGCGTGGGGTTGTATTGAAGTCAATGGCACCGCAGCCATGCCCCCACCCACAATGCAATCGCATGCCTGCATTCCGGTCCAGTGCAATCGGCAAAAATAGTGCTGCAGCATTTTTGCAGATCGCACTGGACCGGAACGCAGGCACTAATGTGCCTGTGTTCCGGGTGCGGGCAATCGCACTACGGGTGAGGGGCGTGGCTGCAGCGCTATTTACTTCAATGCACCGCCATGCTCCCTCCACCCCCTGAATGCAGGTGTTTCTTCGTTGGTAGATCTCATTGAGCTTGTCATTTGAAAAGTACATCTCCAAACGAAAAATTGTGGGCGCCCCTGCTGTACATTTACTCCGGGCCAGTTCACACCTAAGCATTGCACAGAGTGAATGATTCTGTGCTTTTGATGTACGCTATTCACTGCACCCCTAGCGCCCAGTACTGATTGTGTTGCCATTCATTTAAATAACACCTCCCGGCAGCTGTGCATTGCAACACATGGTATTGCAATACTGCAACACACCTAGCACACAGTAGGCGCAATTGCATTTACTAAGTGCACGCATTGTGTGTTTAGCGCAATGCTTAGGTGTGAACCAGCCTTTAATCCTTCTGTACAATGTAAGCAGAAATTGTCTATGTAAAAAGATCCGTTAATTGATCTGGATTGTGATCTGTAATTTATTCATTTGATCGATCAGGAACAAACAATAAAATTCCACAATGGCCAGTTATAGACATGCTAACATCAAAATCAATGGAAAGTTCACGGAATTGATCAAATGGAGTGCATTCCTTTTGGAGAAAATTGAACCATGCTTTATAGGGGGCTTTTTGCCTTCCTCTGGATCATCAGTGGGTAATTGTAGGCATAGCGTTCTGTTTAGGCTTTTTTTTCATATCTCTAGGATGAACTCGATGGACATGCGTCTTTTTTCAACCTGACTAACTATGTAACATTTCAAGCAGGTGGACACATGACACTCTGAAACCTAAATCAAGATTTCAGTATCCGGCTTCATTGTGGTATATAATTATTTCTGGAAGCTCCCATGAGCTCCCTTTGTACATGCTTGTATAAAAGGGGGATGTGTCACACTTACATACACGACATTCAGCTGCAGCCTGTAAGTATGCCGCACTGTCACCTTCCTGTGTATACATTGCACTTCAAGCGTATGTTAAAGTGACACTAAACTTAGGAGTTAGATCGTAAAAATGCATTCAAGTACCTTCGCTATTAACAAAATGGAATCTTATTTGTTTATCTCTAAGCTGTAGATCCTCAAATCATCTCTGAATTGGTGCTGACAAGAGCTGCAACCAACTAATCGATAATGAAAATTGTTGTCAACAATTCTCAATATCAATTAGTTGTTGTAGATCCCCTAGTTCTCTCCTCCACACTGGGAGTTGGTGTTTCATTGGCTCTGTATCCCCGCGGCACCCAACAGGGATTTGAGGGGACACAGAACCCTGCAGCCGGTGCCCAGTGGTGAGGAGGGCCCCCCCCCCCCCCCCCCC